>NC_134911.1:11146554-11449584 GCF_051014615.1 Bombus vancouverensis nearcticus
AGGTATATCCGATATTAAAGATAACTAAATCAAAATTCAATATAGTCATTTTATTAAATTCAATTACCAATTAGTTTTTTGTAATTAGGAAATGTACAAGATATTCAGTTCACTTACTTTTTTCATCATTTCTTTCAAGGTCGTTTCATCTAATACGATTTCTTGTGGTGGACCAATGTGAAATTTTATAGGATACCAGCGTCGGACAAAAACAATGACTTGATTGCTATTGGTAACTGGATCTTTATCAGGTAACTCTTGTACAATCATTTCAAATTGAGAATAATATTGGAAATCTTTAAACTTTTGATGATCTAAAAGAACTTTTGAAGGTAACACAAAACACTTTTCCCTTAATCGACATCTTTCGTATGGTATTTCTATATTATATCTTCTTTTCATTTCTGCAAGAATCTCTTTTTTCGCCTGCCCAACAGTCATGTCTTCCGAGACTATCCATTCGAACAAAAATTTGCTCTGTAAAAAGTGTCGAAAAGAAACATCATTTATGGTAAAAAATAAATAATTTTTATAAAAGATCTTAATAATTTGCGTATTCGTACCTTAGCCGAATCAAGGAAAAATTGATGTAATTTTACTGTAAATTCACCATTACGTAAAGCCCGTCCTATTTCTATCCAAAGTTTCTCTCCGTCTTCATAAGAAACAAGTTGACTAAGTAAACAGCTACATTCTGACTCACCACATTCATCAAAATAACGACAAATTTTAAAATATTCTGCAGGTACACCAACGTACGGCTCTAAGTTTTTCTTCAAAGTATTGAATATCATTCTTTTATCCACTAATACTTTCAAAACTGTGATCAAAATAATCATCATTAAATATCTTCCCTATATATTTCCCTATATTTCAAATATTTTATAAAACAAGTTTAAGATACATACATTTCTCATTATGATTTGTATATGGGGTGGCTTTGAAATAATATTCTGAATCATCGATGATATTATCCCAGTTTTCGAGTCCAACTTGGTTTAACATTTTAATGGCGCGATTACTTGTACTTGATGGAAGGTAAGGTAATTGAAAGTCCTCGTCTCCTGGAGCATCTCCAACTAAAGTTTTGTCACTATCACTGAGACTACTATCTTCGCTATTACTTTGTTCAGGAGTATGCCATTCCTCACCCTCTACCAATTGTGGGCTTGCATTTCTTACTGAAGTATCTTCAACAAGCTTTCCACTTTTTGAAGTCTCATTGCATTTTGTACTAGCATCTCGATGCGGTTCAGGAACGCTTACTTTGGATGGACTATCAGTCACAGGTTTTTCTTTGTCTTTATTCACTTCGTCTAACATTGGAATATTTAATTCTTCCAATATTTCTGCATTCAACAAAATATAATATTATATAACTATAATTTTAGGAAATATTATGTTAGTTTCATAATTAAATATAATAATCGTCTTACCTTTGCTTGAATTAGGAGGTAACTTTATACGTAGTGTTATAATGTTTTCTAACTGTTCAGCAATACCACATATTGTTGTTTCAAAGTAAGATTTATTACACTCGGCATCGGCATTCGTACATACAAAGACTTTAATTAAATTACAAAAATCTGCAACTGCTAATATAGCGTCATCATTCTGTACGAGTATCGCATCTGTTCCGTGTTTTCGTAAAACTATTTTCATGTCGCCCGGATCCATATTAATAAATTTTCCTACCACCTGCTTATATTCTCTCACTGTTTGTGTAAATAAACCTCGTACATTTAATGGTCCTTCAATAAGCTTCTTTCTAGATACGTCGACGACGTACACTTTAGTTACAATACCTATCAAATAACAGAAAAACATTATTTTTCTTTCTACTAAAAAGGTATATATACATATGCGTAAATAAATACATACCACCTCGTAGGTGTGGCTCGAATTTTTGATCTTTATCACGTATTTCTAATAATAAACTATACCGATTCACTCGATTACCCCAAATACTTGCAAACGTTTCATGTTCTCTACCTTCGTAACTAGCCACGATTAACTCATTATTGTGATCGTAAACAACTAAACGACATTGATTTAAGCTCACCGTTCCTTCCAAGCCAAAATTCTTATAAACAATCTTTGTCGTTTGAGCCCATGTAACATTAGGCGAAAAGGGAAGTCTAAAATTCAGTTTCTTATCTTCTGTAGGATGTTGACAATATACTTTCACCTTAGGTGTTGCAAGATCTTTTTCACGACTCTCCCTGTCGTTATCTTCATTTTCTTTCATCTTTTTCAACAATTCCTGTATATGTTTTGGAAAATCTTGCACTTGTATGGGCAAAGCATTGCGAGCAGAATCAATTTGTCTATACATGAGCATGTACGCATTAGTACTACTATAAGCTCCAGTAAAATATGACCTGGTTGAACCACCACCATACGTTTTCTGAATATCGTCATGAGTTATCTGTAATATAATCAGACATTTTAATACTCCTTTCTGAAAGTATTATATAATATAAAATAAACATTTGCAAATACCTGTGTTACGCTTTGATCATTGAAACAAAACCATTCGTTTGTTCTAAAATCTTTTATATAAGCATAATAATGACCACCACTAGCACTACCGCTATGAATCATAATTGAGAACAATTCATAATTGTAAGGTCCTTTTGCTGCATTACTGCTACGATTTTTTTCGTTTTCATGATTATGCACAGTACAATTTGATGTTGAAGGTCCATTACTCATATCTATACCTAAAAATAAACTACTTGAATAGGTATTAATTATGGAATGCATATAATTTATGGAATCAATATACCTTCATCATCATCTTGGTCATGATTTGTTGAATGATTACTATTAGGAAGACTGTTTTCACAGGGAGGACAATCATCATCTAATGTGCCGCTATCTGTTATAGAGTTATCGTCGCATTTCGCTAAACTAATATTTTCATCAGTACTCGGAGATTCTTGATTTGGCATAGAAGCAATAAAAGAATTTAAATTTAATGTATCTGGAAAAGTAACCCTAAAATTAAAAGTTTAGTATGAAAGTATAAGACTGATAAAAAATGATTAACAAGGACAATTTATATGCACTCACTTATCATTAAGTTTTATTCTATGAAAGGTTTTGAAATCAAAATCGAATCGTTTAAGGTGAAGTGTCAGAAGATAGGGAAATTTTGTAAATTTTAATCCTTTATGAGCATCACATTTTTTATTACATTTTTCGCAATGATACTGATTGCTTCCTTCTAAAATTTCATGTTGAACAAATGCTCTTAAAGCTTCTTCCTATTACAAAAATAAATTTTTATATAAATTTAATTCATATATTAAAATATAACATTATATATACTTACCACACTTGTGTATGCCACATTACTACCAAAAGGTCTTACTGGTAATGGTATATCAAGAAAAGTGTCTTCTCTAGATTTTTCAGTACCACACTCAAGACATTTAACATAATCAATCATCTTTCCTAACAATATAAAAATCAAATTAGAAACTCATTTCTGATATATCTAGATGTTTCAGATATATATATTCTATAGTCAAATATACAGGGTGGTTGGTAACTGGTGGTACAAGCAGAAAGGGGGTGATTCTACACGAAAAAAGAAGCCAAAAATATAGAATAAAAATCTTTTTTAATTTTTTTTTTTAATTTTTCCATCGAGACAACGATCTACAGTGAGATCTGTTATAACGTACCGCATGCGTACCGAGCGAAAATTCAAAGTCGATTTTCTCGAAAACAAAGCCTAAAACGAAAAATTTGTATTCTATATTTTCGACTTCTTTTTTCGCGTAGAATCACCCCCTTTCCGCTTGTACCACCAGTTACCAACCACCCTGTATATACCATATTTTCAGATATATATATCGGGTTTACATTAGAATTAGAGTTAGGGGCATGAAACGAATCTTTGTTCGAATTACACGTTGTCGTTATGCAATAGAGAAGACATTGACTAGTACAAATACGATTATTATAGAATTGGACAAGTAACAGTGGTAATTAGATACTCGAGAAACTAGTGACAATGATCCTAGGTTCAACAACGAATCCGCGGTCAACGGGATGATAGATGAACATGCTCACAATATCTAAGTCGGACTCTTTGTTGAAACGTGGAATATCCACCGAGGGGTACAGACACTAAGTCACTCGCTAATACGACCTCACGAGAGAATGACTTTCCGTCGCGATGATGCTGCGGAGGAAAACTATGATGGGGTGTGTCTAAGGATTCGTTGAGGATAGCCTTCGTTCAGAAGGCGAGGGAAATTGGCGTTGCTGCTAATTGGTCAATCTCCATATCGGTGGTTAGAAAAAGACGCTAACCGCCCTCGAGGGGAAGTTGCTAATGGGAGACGCCGTTCGTTGAAAAATAGGTCTCTCCTATTTTCCCGTAGTTGAGACAAAGACTGTTTGTCTGTTTGAAGGACTTTAGGTAACTAGATCTTAGTGTTTATAACGGCCCTCGGGCTAGCTGATCACGTACTGTGGAGACGCGTCGGCATCTGGTAACCATCATACCCGAAGAATAGGATCTGCGTGTGGTGAGCCACGGGACAGAAACCGTTGGAATGTTTACGGTCGCGTGCCGCTACAAATATTTCTTTTAAGGAGAGCTATAGAATTACTCCGTACCTTTGTTAGACAAAGCGTTCATCCCGTGACCGCGGCTACGTTCGGCGACTGGCTGTAGCCTCGAACCCAAGCTCATTATCACAAATCTCGAACAAATACAATCGGATCGAAAGACGACAATTGTTTAATTATGCCTATGATAGAATTTAGATTACGGTGTTAGGGGATTATCCCGAAGTTCCAAAGGGGAGGCTTCGATGTCCTTTCATCTCCGACATATATATACCATTTGGATAAATATATACCTTCATAAAGTCTGTTTATTAAATCAGCTTGTTCCGTATTTTTAAATTTTTGTTCTAAAGCATCAAACATAACTCTACATAGTTCTTGAATATCATGTTGTTGCCAAGCTTCTGTAGAATCCCAACCAAAACTTTTTGTTAGTGCTGTAGTTTCCACTGCTGATTTTGTTGATGTCTATAAACGTGCATATTTATTAAATATTTCGCAACAACCATACATTTATTAATCTTATAGATATCTGTAGATAATATTAATACCTGTAAATTTAAAAATAATTTCTGTAGTTGATATGGAATACTATTAGCTTCATCTTTTTCTGATCCTTCTACATATTCCCAATTATACAATGCATTCCGAAACTCAGGAGTCATATATAAAGCTTGTAATAGACTATTTAAGTAACATGTCATTGCTTGATTGACTAAACCGACATAGCCTTTAAAAAATAAACAATTAATGATAATACACATCTTATTACAAAAATATAAAATAAATATTACATACTTGTTTCAGACTTAATAAGACTTTTAAAATCAACATTATTATCTTCACCCCACACTGACGAATGATTAGGAGATGGTGGTGGAGGATTATATGCATTATATGCAGTCTGTTGGCGAAATTGCTTCTGCATCAAAATATCTGCTGGATCCATAACTACAAGTGTGTGCTTATGCTCAGTTGATGATTCTCGATCAAAAGAAAAATCCACACCAATTTCTGACATTGTTTTATCTTTCTTTTCTGATAAATCGATCTAATAGCAATAAAACAACTTTAACTTCTACATGAGCAAAACATTAAACCATTGATAAACGATTGTACTAACAATAGAACAAAAAGAAATATAATTACTAACCAATTTTCCACCTGATACTAAATACAACTTAAAACTGTCTGGTTGTATTTGACACTGCTCTCCAATATAAACATAAAGATCCTCACCACGGGTAGATTCATGAAGCAGAAGTCTGTCAGTAGTAAAGATTTTATTTTTAACTCCGGGTAGATTGCACTGAATGAAACATATTTGACCAGCTCTACAAACCATGGTCTGTAATAAAAAATTAGATACAACATACAATATTTGAATGAAATTTCTGTCTAAAAATAATACATATTAGATATCAAAGAAGACACAATATAGTACCTTATATAGATTCTAAAAAAATTATGTAATTTAATATCATTTTAGCTTACACAACATTAATTAATATTTGTTCCTTAGAAAAGAAACAAATTACTTTTAAACAAATTATACATTAATTGAAATACTTCAATATGAATAGCATGAAAATATTAAAATTCCAATAAATTAATTATACTTTACTTATATCATTTTTAACATATATCAAGATTATCAATCAACAAAAAGACTGAATAAGTATTACCCTAAATGTATGGAAAAAAAAGGAATAGTCGCTTTTAATTAACAAATATGATATTTAGAGATAATGTTACAAATGGATCAGTAATTTTCAGACAAATAAAATTGGCATTATGCCATACTAAAGGTAGAAAATGAGCGAGATCTACGCAACACAGTAAGATACTACTCTGCACAGTATGACACAGTAAGGAAAGCCTATAGAGCCTCCAGTTATATTTAGAATGTCTAAACGAAGACTTGGAAAATGGCTCTCTTCTCCGACATCAGAATTCTCCCCTCTTTCCCTCTTTCTTCCTCACTCTATTGCCACTTCCCTATTCTACACTTTTCTTTTTGTACAACTGCCAAATAAATGAAAGTGAGTTATATTAAGTTTAAAAAAAAACTAGACTTAATTTCCTAATGGAAAATTAAGAAAAGCAAAAATTACTTTTTACTACAAATACAAATGATAGTTTATGAACACAATGTGGTATAATAATTTTTTGTTAGTGTAATAAAATATAAAGAATAGTCTACAATTACAATGAATACAAGTCATTCTTGATATTTATAATATCTCTCAGCAGAGTTACATTCACTTTTAATACTTACTGGCAATATATATACGTAAGAGTCCAGTCCACGTATACTTCTTTATTGTTTCAATCTAAAAGATTTCAAAACAATATAAAATTGCAATTAACATTCCATCGAACTCAACATTTCAAAAAAAAATTTTTTAAAACTAACATTTTCAACTTGAGATATGTATATATAAAAATATATATCGTATTAAATTACATTTCACCAATAACTTCTTATTGTTACAGTCGCTGAAAGTAGCAATAAAAGTCACTTCTTCTTACATTTTTTGTAAACACAAACAAGACGACCATTCTTTTCTTTTATTCAAACCAACAAAACTAACGTTTTCTTTAATGAGGAATACGTGATCGAAATTTAATGTCCTAATCCTTAGCTAATCTCATACGAATAATGTGTTAAAACATCGTCATGTAACAGTACTTCATTTTCTTTTAATAAAAACAACACATACTGTAAACAAGTCACAATACGAAGAATCCACGAAACGCCAAGCATAGACAAAAATTTTTCACACTTTTACCGGTGTTACTGTGTTGTGGAGCCAATTAGACGAGAAGAGGACTGTGTTAGCGCGGTTGAAACGAAATGTTTATGCGATGAAAAAGCGATTGGCTAGACGAACGAAAATCGGCTGCGTAATAACTCAGGAGATCGGAATGCGCTCTCGTGCCAGTGGAACCGAGTTAAAACCCTCGGAGCCCGGACCTTCTGAAAACGCCGGAGGCGGATAAAAAATGATCCAGTATATGCATCACTAAATTTTCTTATTCTTTGTCATTATTTTTGAAAAATATTTTTTGCATCAGCTCAAATACATACATTTTGTTAGTGATATTATTTAAAAAAAAAATAGGTTTTTAGCATAGGCTCGAATGTGACCCGGTACATATATATGGAAATTTTGTTATCTTCTCGTCATTATTTTCGAAAAGATAGGTTTTTAACGTCGGGTCAAAATGACCCATCTTTAAGGGTTAGAACAAGAGTACAAACGTTTTCATCACACGACGAACGAAACTGTTGCCTGTCGATACGTACGACTGTTGGATTATATTAGTTAGCCTAAAAAGAAATGGAAACATTCAATTGATGCGACGCCAGTTTGTTTACTAATCCGACACTAATAAGAATAAACGTAATAAAAATCTTATGAAATAATTTGCCAAATACTCCTCTGTTCTTGTTTCATCTCAACTTTTTAAAATGACTTACTCTTGAATGACTCTCGCATTTCAAATTCGTTAATCATTTTTAGGTTCTTTTATCATATGGATGAATAAACGATGTAGTTTTCTTGTATGTCGATAGAGAAATTTTTCGGTGTAATACTTAAACTCTTACCGAAATCACTAAGAGACATGTGCGACGTTCACTTTACGCCATATTTTCTACACAACACAAGTTTAGTGCTGCCATGTAATAATGCTATTATACCAGTCGAAAGCATTTAAGCATAGAAAAGATGTAATGCAGATAAACGATTTGATGTATTTTTATAGAACTTTATTTGGGGAGTCTGTCTCTTATAAATTTAATATGTATTATATGTGTTATACGAATTAGTTTTAAATTTCATTAGCACTGTAACGAAACTCGAGAATGATGATTACATTGGTAAAGTTTGAAAGAAATTTGAAAATGTATATATATACTTGTATAATTTGTTCAACGAAACGAGGCAGTGAACGTAAACAAATCTTAATTGCTGCCACGATCATATAAACGTTTATACGATTGTGGTTGCTGCATTTAATTACAGCCGCAGCAATCAAGTTTTCAAATTCAGCAATCAAGTTCGTTGGACAGATCATAAAAGTTTTGTATGATAAGTTTTCTATTATAATCATGTTCAAATACTTTTATCGGCAACTGTATTTCTAAAACACTTTGAAACTCATTGAATTGGGATCATAGAGATATAAAGAGATATAAAGAGAAAAAGCAATATAGGAATAGAAAGAGAACATTGCATAAAGACCCTTCGTGTCCTCTCTCAGAGTCCAAAGAAAAAATGTTCTCTCTGTAAACATTTAATTATGGTGATTGTTATAAGATCCACTAGAAAGAAAACTGTTGAAATTTGAATAATTTTTGGAACGTACATGGAATTGTTGAGCGATCGTAGCGCTGCTGGTATTGTAGCAATATCAATGCGTACCAGTCTATGATATATCTGCGATGGTGTACAAGTCGCCATAGAACTCGTAAAATTGCTTGAAGTACTCGATGAATTTCGGGTAAGTTAACTTGTTAATTTTTGTCAATATAATCATTATCGAAACCAGGGTTTGATGCATTATTAAAAAGTCGAAGTGGTATTTACAAAAAGTATTTCTCTCTTGCAAACATGGTTCTGAATGACCTTTTTATGAATATCATAGGACCGAACCGACAAAATTTTTTTTTTTTATGCAGAATGAAATATTCATTGATAATACAAAAATATCGTATATGAAATTCTTCATTGAACGACCGAGAGATTCGTACCGTTGAAGATTATTTCAATGCCGGATTATAGCATCAAAATCTAAATGCCGATTTATATATGAAATTGACAGTTCGTGATAGTTGAAATTAAAAGAACTTTATTCTTTTTGTATTTCTTCTTCTGTATAAATCTTTTGAGATGTTACGCTCTTACTGTTACAGGTATTCCAAAATTTTTTCTGCTTCTAATGAAGCCAGTTTTACATAACAAATGACAGATGGATGAAATTAGATTTTATAAAGTCACTTCTACTTCCACTATATGATCAGACGATTAGGATAAGTATCATTTGTCCATACCGGAATATCAACTATCATCAAGATGAACATTAATTCAATAGGCATAGCTGATCTGTTTAATTTATTGGAATCCAACAAACTTGCGGAGGTAGAAGAAATAAAAAAAGTATTCCATGAACTTTTTTTATCTAGTAAGTAAGATTATGAATTGTAAGATATCTAATAATCTTGCCTTTTGTTTTTCATGATTTCTTAAATTTTTCAGCAAAAGACAATTGGTTGGTAAATGGTCTTTTTGATTATTATCTGTCCACAAATTCCTTAAGAGCTGTTGAGGTATTAGCTGGTGTTCGTGATCCACATGACAAGCATCTCTTAGATCGTTTGTCGGAAGCTCTTTCCAAATCTGGAAGTAGCAGCCAAAGAATTCAAACCCTTACTTTGTTAGGTCATATTGCTCGTCGTCAGCCAACTTGGTTATACAAGCTTGCCAGTCATACCTTATTTCGAGATTTACTTAGGTTACTTAAGGTAGAATTCAATTTTTCCAAAATAAGTAAAGAATATATTGAATTGATGATAACTCTCGAGTTAACTTGTTTTTAGATGGAAGCAAATACATTATCTCTTATGAGTGCGCTTCTTCTCTTGGTGATGTTATTACCAATGTTACCTGCTGCTTTAGGGCCATACCTCACAGAAATTTTTGAAGTATTTGGTCGATTGGCCTCTTATTATTATCATCAGTTATCATCCGTATTTTCATCTCCTGTGCGTTTTACTTCAACAACAATAACAGGGACAATAGATAAGAATCATTTATATTTATTACATTTGCAAGTAAGTATTAGTATTTATTTATAAAAGTAAGGAAGGTTTATTGATGTTTCTTAAATTTCTTGTAGGTGGGACTATATAATTTATTTCACAGATTATATGCCATGTATCCTTGCAACTTCATTTCATATTTGAGACAACAACAACAAGATCAACCTGCTACTTTTATCCATACAATTAGACCAATGCTAGATTCTGTGCGCATGCACCCTTTACTTGTTACTGCATCTAAAGATACAGAGATTTCTGCTGCTAGGTAGATATATTTCGTATTATGAAAGTAGTCGTAATTCAGAGAAAGGATTTTATATTTATCGTTCGTCCATTATTTTTAGATGGAAAAAGATGGAGCATCATGATGTTATAGCAGAATGTGGTCGTTTTACATTAGATAAATGTCGAGAAGAAGTATTTCGTACTACGAATTCACGTTCTACGCCACCTTTAGGTTTGTGAGTTTTATTATAATATATACCTATGAATATACAAATATTTACAGTATCAGTACATGTTCTAGATTACTCTTCTATATGTACTCCAATAAACATTAGTGGAGGGATAGCACCATCAGAAATCAGTAATGGTGAAGATGATACGTTTTGGTCGCCGAGTATGACAGTGCCGCCACATAGTCCGCAATTTCCAGTTACATCTCATGAACAACGGTCTACTCCTTCAACACCTAACAATAACAGAAGCGGTACGTCTCCACCAGAAGCTGCAGTCGAAGCCACTCCAGAAACAACTCCTGTTAAGGTATACTTTAGAACTTCCGAGAATGAACAAACTAAATCGGATAATATTTAAAATTGTGTACATAGGATTTACGAAAGATGCCGAAACCTACTGGTTCTTGCGCAGTTCGTGCTCTTACTGGATTTGGTAATGGCACAGTAGGATCAAGTTCACGACCATCCACACCAATCCCTTTAAATCCGTCTGTATCTGGCACCATAATTGGAAGTGGGGATACAAATAATGCACATGGATTTTTTTCGCACAAGCTAAGTAAAATCATCGCAGATAGACAAGCCATTAGTCAAACCAAGTCATCTATCAACGTTGATGAAGATGGAAGATTTCCAGAAATGAACACAAATCAAAATGGGAAAAACGATTCTTGGCAAGAAGATCAAGAGGTTCTGTATTTTATGTACTTTTGTATGTAAGAATATTGTGCATTAATGAATATTGATACGATATGTTTATACAAAATTGCATTGTGTAGGTTTTAGAAATTGTAAGCTCTCAAACTACTGGAAAATTTGAAAGTTCAAAATTAGTCGAACAACAAGAACACCATAATGAAAAAATGCAAAATGCTTTTGCAGATTTGTCTCAAAAGGTTTATCAGCTACGTTTGTATTCTCAAAGCCAAGCTTCAACACAACATTTAAATTTGAATTCTCTTTACAAAGTAAGATATGCAATATTTGTTGCAGAAAAAAATTTTAATATGATAAAAATATATATGCATTTACAGATTCGAGAAAGCAAATCTTGTCCTGATATCAAAGTTCATAAAAAACTGGAAGATACAGCGACCCAAACATCCGATTTGCTTCCATATGAAGATTTATTGCTAGGAATTTTGGAACAAAAGACGCAAATGAATTTACAAAAACGTTCTGTACAAGATACCGAATTTAGATTATCACCAACTGCAATGCTTGATCGATATGTTGAAACTTGCACGCATGGTAGTAATTATTCTGGCGAAAAAATGAGTTAGTAAAAAGTAAAGTTTAATAACAAGTCTTATTGTAAATCAACAAAATTGTGAATTAAGTATTTTTTCTTCGAAGGGACAAATGCAATTAAGCAGAAACAAAGAAAAGAAAATGGTGGGGAAGATGAAGTAGCAGAAGAAGATACTTTCGATGTCGAATGTGCGAGTCAGTTGTTACAGCTTATGCAAATGCAACTACAGTTCGAACGACAACGTAGAGAAGTACATGCCGAACGTAATCGACGGCTTCTTGGCAAACTAAGGGATTCGCGTGCGTTAGAAGAACATAATTATGCTTTGGTCAGTTGACATTATTTGTTCAAAGTAAGGTTCGGTAATATTTTTAATTCTTTCTATTGTTAAATACGAAATTCTTATTACATAGACTGATCGTTTAAAAATAATGGAAAAAGAAGTAGAGAGTTTAAAAACTGAATTAGAACGTAACAAGAGAGAAGCTTGTCAAGCTGAAGATCAATATAAAGATGCATTACACCACTGGCAAACTAAGGTAATGTCTATGAAAATTCTACTGATTGTATTACTAGTAGAAATTTGTATAGTAATGCGAGTAATAACGTATAGTGTGTAGAAGAACAACGACAGAATCAAATACTGAAGGATCGTCTTGAATCTGTGGAAGTCAAACTAAAGAATGAACAAAAAAAGGTAGCAGACTGTGAACAGCGGATTCAGTCTACGGAGGCTTCCCTGTTCGATGCAGGTCATCAACTAAGAGTAGCTTTAAAAGCTGCAAATCGCAGTAAAGAGCTAGAACGTACTCTTGATACTGTACAGAAGAAATTTCTTTTACTTGCAGAGGTATTATTAAAAATTATATATATCTTCGCATGATATATTAAATTTATTTTTATATATCTACAGGCACAAACAAAATTACAAGAAAGTACAGGGGGTCTTTCACCAATGACAAAACAAGAAGTAACACAAATACAAAAATCATACGCAGAAGAATTAACTAGTAAGCAGATTTCAATTATTCACAAATATAAGAACATATTTGAAACAAATAATGTAAAATACAAATTGGTGTTCGCATAGATTTACGACGACAGTTGGAGTCGCGAATATCTCTTGTAGAAGCTTTGAAAATACGTTTAACTGAACTAGAAAACAAAGAAGCACGAAAAGAAGCGCAACTTGTAGAACTGCAACGGCTTTTACAAGAAACAAAAGATCAACACGAAGCTGAATTGGAAGCCGTCGAGTCAAAATATAAAGCACAAGCTGAAATAAACCTTCTTCTCGAAGGCCGTATACTTGAACTTCATGGAACATTAGAAGCAGCAACTTGTAGTAATACTACTGTAAACAATTTAGCTTCTTCAGCATCGCCTAAAGAAAGATCACCTCCATTGTCGGCTAGTTTAGCCTCTTCCAGTGAGGGAAGTCTTGCCTTTATTCATTCAGGTACTGGAATTATAATGAATGACTGCTGTGATACTGCAGGCGAAATTCCTAATCTTCAAGCTATCGTCGAACCTGTGCCAAGCCAGGCTACTTCACCATCTCGTCAAAATCAGCAAAGACGGAATCCTAAACAAGACTAACGCTACGCAAATTTGACCACCGAGTCTTTTCGTATGCAGCTATTCCGTTCTGCACGCGTGCAACTGTTATCCAATGACGTGGTATTGAATCAGAAGAAAGTTATTTATAGCTTTTTATCGACATATTATGCGGAATTCATAAAAATATTATTATCGCGTGATTTCGATAAATAATTGAAAATATACTGGTAATTAATAAAATTACTAGCATGATATAATTTCACTCTGAAGAAATGAATTCGCAATGAATAAATGGTTGAGATATTTTGTGAGCAATTTTATATGTCTCAACTAAACACATCCTTGTATTACTTCCCTTCAATATCTGTTTGATATATATGATGATACATGTTCTATTTATCATTTTTATTTATAAATTTTATCGGTGGATTTAAAAAAAAAATGTTACTTCAGTCTAAGAAAAATGAATATATTACAGAACATGATATGATTTACAACTACGGTATAATACTGAATAATCAATATATAATGCTAATCAAAAAGATGAGTCACGAATGTGTTAAGAATTAAACTGTCTGATAATTATAAGAAAAGTATATTTTTTACTACGTTCAATCAAAATCATCATATCTAAATAAACAAACAATGAATATACCGAATTTCTAAAAAGAACACTGTCGTTTGCCTTTTATTAATAAGTTTCTAATTCGCGACTCATGGACATAAAAATGGCATCATCTGGATTAGCGTAATTTACCAAATCTGGAAAAGATCAACAAAGAAAAGATATTTTTCTTCAATTGAAACAAATTTCTTAAGTATTTAAAATTATTTTTATCAGTGTTATTTATGTATCCACATAATCGTTACTCACGATTATGACCCAAATGTACTGCCGATGTTTTAAATTTTCGTAAAAACAATTGAATCAACCAGAAGCAAGATAGCCACAATAACGCTCCTACCGAAAATGTTCTTAACGCTATAACACCGCCATATGTGTTCATTAACCACCCACATATTAAACTGCCACTTGATACTCCTGAAAAATAATTATGACCATACAAAAAATAATTATTTAAAGTCATTAGTTTTTATAATTAATTTCCTACTACTAACCAATTCCTTCGAATATAGCACCAATAAATCCTTGTATAGTAGCTTTAGTACCAGGTGGTGTTACCTTATCACCATATGATACCATTGTTGGCCAACAAAGACCTAAGGTAGGTCCATGAAGTATTTCAATAACTAAAAACCACCATGGGTTTGATATAGTACTGTATGCCATAAACCTGAAAAAATAGTACAATTAATAATATGAAGCTACATTATATATTTACAAGAAATTTCATTATTTACCTAATTGCATATATCAATAATACTAAACTCATAACATTCATGTGACCTAATTTTCGCAAAACATTTCCTGAGATAAAATTAAATGGTAGTTCTCCTAGAAAACACTGTACGCCAGTCAAAAGCCCTTGCAAAGTTTTCAGCCGTGTTATTTGTGAACTACTTGCTAGGTCTTCAATATACCAAAATAGAAAATTCCACACTACGCTAGTACACATTCCAGCACCTATGCACCACCATCCAAATGACAACACATTACCCTCCCGAAGGATAGTGAATAGTTCCCACAATATTGAAGGTTCATCCTCAGAGAGTTCTGGATTTTTCTGTAATGATACTGCTTTCTCCCATTACCTGGCAATTTTTTTATTCTTTTGATAAGTAAGAAGTATCAAACTTCTGTACTATCTACATTTTTCTCTACTCATAATATTATATATGGTAAAAGAATTTTACCTTCCTTAAAGTTGCAGACGTAGTAATATCAAAAATCATAATGACCAACATGATATAAAATATACAAGTATAATCTTTCTGAATCTTTCCTTCACTAAATAAGTCTACCAAATATCCTGCACTTATTCCAAATATGCCAAAACCAATGCTGCCCCACATCTTTTGTTTTCCATATTCCTTTCTTCTCTCATTTCCTGTAACATATCAGTATGAAAAGCATACTAGATATTTAATTAACATATATAGTACTAACCAAGGAGATTAAAGCATATAGCATCAGCTATGCTAACTACAACTGCCATTCCAATCCAACTTATTATAGTTGCCCACAGAAATGAATGAAACTGGTATGTTGAATTTTCTGTGGAATTCTGAGGCACATCAACTTCATGCAACAATTGATTAAAGGTTGGATTATCATGACATGTAGCTAGGCACGATGTTTTTACATAATTGCCACAAAATGGTGTATATGGTATATTATCTGAGAATTTGGCAGTAAAAATACGCACATACATGCATCTTTTTAGCTGTAAAATAAAGAGTTTAGCTGTTTATCTTTAAATATAGGAAATGTGCAAAATATCTTACATAAAAGTCATGAAATATGTCAAATGTTACGGTAGAATTAAATGTGTCATTATTTAAAATAGAGCTTGAATTTGTTAAGTCACAGAATTGAGGTACTTTCCAATTTGAGCACATTTCATGGTAAAGTTCTTTCGAGGCTTTGCACGATATCTAAAAATAAAACACATAAAATATAAATTAAACACATCTAATATAGTAGAAAAATAAGATAAAAGGACATCACACCTGACATGATACATTTAAGTGAATGATCTCTGTTATCGCATCATTTTTAATTTTATCAGGAAATCCATTTTTTGAACACATCTCTATAGTTGCTATTTTATTACAAGTAAGTTCAACATTTGCACTATTGTCTATTTCAGGTATAAAATATATCGAAAACAAGGCTATCGCAACTACAACTTGAAATATTAAAAACACTATCTTATGAATTTTGAATTTGTCAGCTAATGCTCCAAATAAAGGTTTTGCTACTAAACCAGAAATTGGTAATATCGTGTATATTGTGCCAGTTAAGAAAGGAGAAAAGCCTAACTGTTTTGCTATTGTTGGTAAGAATGGTACTATTGGTCCAGTAGCTGAAAAATAAAAAATGCAATTATACATAATATTCTATAAGATGTGATATTTAATCTGTAATATAATCTAGTTACCCGCATTGAATAAAAAATAATGTGTCTTTATTGGAAACAATTCCTTATTTATGCTTTCCATCATTTTGGAAGTACTTATGCCATGCAATAAATTAAAAATAGAAATTACAATCTGTAAACGATTTAAAAAAATTATTTTAATTCATCAACATTATAACACATATATTGATATTAATTAATGCCAAGTTCATCAGGTTTTATCAACTTTGTCTTAATTCAAATGTTTAATTCAGAAATCTGAGAAATTTCACAAGAATGTTTTTAAAGTTAAGATATTAGCATAACTATTGAAAAATATGTCTGTTAATAATGAAACATACACTGATACTAAATTTTAACTTCACGTAATAGTTTATTATAACGACTTTTCATATTATTTTAAAACCAGTCTAGATTTTTCTACAAGTGCACTTTGCCCTGTAACATATCGCCATTTTATGAAAACGTAAATCTCATTTGCTGCATGTGCAATTTTTGTTATCAAAATCATGAAATGTAGATATCAGGAGGTGGAACTCGTGGATATCATATTTGCATTCCTCGAGCGCTATTATGTTTCATTATCTGTATATTTTTGGAAGATTTTTCTATAATTACAATCTTATTGTTACCAACTTGGTACGTTATGGTTGTAAAAAAATGTCCTCTCTAGTCGCAATTAACTTTTCCTTAACATCATTTTCTATAATTGTGTGTTTAAATATTTGTATAAATGTTTCTATAATTTATCGTAGATTTCGACGTGTTATAGCATGAATTAATCACATGAGACTATTATTGCGTCGAGCTTATTTCAAAATGAAGACTAGTTATCTTCAAAACTTGTTAACTTGGTAATAAGAACGACTACCATTTCAACAATTTCAAATCAATTGTTATTACTACACTATACATAATCGATTAAAAGATATGACACAATATATAGTTACAATTATGTAACTATATATTTTTATTTGATAAAAAATATTGCATATCGTAATCCACAATTTTTTAAATTATAAGTTTCAATAATAATGTAATACGTATCCGATATAGAATATTATCGAATTGTACAATGCTACAAGAATACACATTATAGTATTTTATTTTTTGCCTAAGTATGTCATTCGAATAAATTTTGTAAAGACTGTAATAAATAATTATGAGACTATATTTGGTGAATAAGATAAAGAAGAACATCCATATACGATTCAAAATTTCCTGGGTATTGTCTCAAAGTGAAAAAAGAAATTTATTTTGTTAATGAATTTTGAATCAGCAATTTGTCCTTAATTCGTTTTAGTATCTAACAGTATCTAATTAAGATTATTTAATAGAAATGTATGAAAAGATATAATAACTCAATAAAGCATATTGGATAATATTGATGATATAATGCATCTGGACATGTGGCAAATAATTCGAATAGAAGTAAGTTTTATTTCGATTTCTAGAGGTTTTTGAATTATCATTTGCGCTATTATGTTTCATTATATGTATAATATACAAACCTACATAAAAACATAATTAAGACAAATTTGTAACAAACTGTGCTTTAATCTGTCATCAGATACATTTACAATATACATTTACAATATATATATATATATATATGTATATATTTATAAGTTTTTAATATTCCGCTTCCTTCTGTTTTTTAGCAATAAGGTGGGTTAATGTATGATTGCGGCGTATTACACTTTATTTCGTCCTCGACCATGAGATACGACGCACACTCATGTCCGCTCACACATACACACGATGTACATACATCTTTCATCCTTGTCTATGTCCCTACAATTTCCCATTGTGTTTTTATTCATCTTCTTTTTAATCTACCGCAGACGATTCTACAAGGTCATTGACTTTGTAAATCTTTCTTTACATCGAGCACATCGTCTATGAAGGAGATATGTATTTTATATACAAAGAAACAAATGTTCTAGCTTACACACTAATGAATCTATATACTCTACACAAGATACACCAGCAACAGTGCGCTCGATATCATACAGAAATCTTTTGAAAATCAGACGTCACGTATACTCTCTCTATATGTTTCTTGCATGTCTAGTAAATTTTTTCTTATTTTTTATTTGTTTGAACACAAAAGAGAGGGAACAATGTATTTTCCACAGGCAAGACAATTACGAGCACAGTTATGAAATGGGCCATCATTTTTCTTTTCTTTTACGTTAAAAAAAACGAATATTGCATAATCCGTATCTCAATATAGATTAAGAAACAAAACGAGACGCCATCGAGAGCGCTATAGATAAGAGGAACTTTTGATAGAAGGTTACTTCCAGCTACTAGCGACTCAACTTACGTCTAAGCTGTCGACTAGTTATTAGAAAAAAACTATCAAAAATTCCTACAATAAGTAGGCTTATTCTTTATGTACATATGACTACATAATAGAATACCCTTGAAAAGGTAAACTATTTTCGTTCTGATATATCGTGTAAAAATTTCAAAGATCCGTATGGTTTTTAATAAAAAAGGAAACAAACGCGAATGGGAAAGACAAGCCGGTGGAAAGACCACACATCCTGATCTCGCAGAGAGCTTTTAAAAACCCGTTATTCGCTAGTCAATCAGTAAAATAATATTTATAAAAGAAAAAAAGGAGAAAGAAGAGAGAGATCAGAAAAAATAAATGATCGAAAATCTTGCACCGCATTCTTTTTTACTGTTTGACCTTTCACGAGTCTGTAGTGCATCGACAATCTCAAGGGATATAGTAATCAGTACAGTCTTCCACCCTTATCACAGTACCGAGATTTTTCTTAAAAAAAAAAAAAAAATAAAAAAGTTGTTAATGAAAATAAAAGAAGTCATTCTGAATTATACGTGTATAAACGAAAAATAAATAAATTGCTTCATTAAAAAAGAAAAAGAAAAAAAATTAGGAAGGTCATTATCATTCTATAATACACAAGGACTTCATGCCTAGTCACATGGATTAAAGGGGAAAAATATCGATACCGTTTCCTTTTCCCTAGAAAGAAGAAAGTCTTGATTACGGTTGAAGAGCGAGATAAAGTTAGACGAAACAATATTTACAATCGCGATAAAATTTTTTATCGCATTTCACCCGAATGGTGAATAAAACACTAACGCAACTTGTTCGGTAAAACAGAAATCTACTGCCACTGCTATCAACAGATAACATATTCGAAATATCATTTCCTCCAGCTTCTCGATGGGGACGGTATATCCACCGAAATGTCACATACAATCGTTCCAAAACGCCCATTACAAAGATTTTAACGGCTAAAGCCAGGACGGTCGATGATGATGGGGCGGCGGTTGAAGCGCGTACAGGGAATGAATGTACTGTTGATAAGCGGTCGGATCCATCGTTAAGTTTGGCCCATGAGGCGTTACATAAGCAGACACAGGAGGCCCGTAAGCTGCTGATCTCTGAGCGGAATGAAGGAAAGGGTGAGGCGGATAATTTCTCGGCGGTTGATTGCTAAGCTTGTTACAGGCTTGTTGCGTGGCGTCCGTAACTGGCGGAACTTGCTGTTGTTGTTGTTGCTGCTGTTGCCTGAGCGCCATGCTATAGTAACTATTTGGATTCCGAAACTCATCCAAAAATGCGAACGCAGCCGCTGCAGCTGATGCGTCTTTATCGTAGAAAGGTGAACTGGTCGTGGTACTGGTTGACGCAGCGAAATTAAAGGCACTCCCAGCTGGTGGAACCATGGTGGTATTCTTTAGACCAATCGAGTCAGCTGATGTTCCCGTGTATTGTGGAAAACCAGGTATACCTGTACCAGATTGTGGTTCCGTGCTAACCGCCGACGAGACGCTTGTTACGTTTTGTTGCTCTTGCTGTTGCTGTTTGCTCTTTCTGCTCTTTTTCGTTTTCACAGGTGTCGACGTAGAACTACTAGACGCTTCTCCACCTCTGCGAGACGACGACATTGACAGAATACCCTGTGTATTCTTCGCTGCTGCCGTCTGCAAACTTTGAAGCAAGTTCAGATCTATTTCCGCTGCGCCGGATGCTGGACTACGGGCGTACGCCAGGTGTTCTGGCTTCGTCTGTGGTGGTCGAGGAATGGTCAACAACTGTTGTTGTTCTTTACCAGTACGGCTGACCAAACCTAGGCCTAGACGTGCATACGCTGGATTCGTCGCTACGGAATCGGCTAGGTTGCCGACAAACGCAGTGTCGAATTGACTAGCTGAAACTGCTTCAGGTTGCGGCAATGCCATTATGGGGTCGAAGCTAAATTGTTCCTGGCCCGTTCTCGCTGCCGTTTCCTGCGTCAAACCGCGAGACGCCTCTGTAGACGATTCATTGTAAATTCGTTTCTTCACTGGAGGCAAATTACTGGTCGAGCTGTTCACCGGTCCGCTGTTAGTCGCAGCCTTTGAACTGGCATCGAAGTAATGTGGACTTGGATACACAGGTCTAGAATTTGGCATCGGATAACCAGACGATTGGAAACCACTAGGATAAAGAGATTCATGAGTTGTCAGATTTTGTTGGAATGCTAGGATTTGCGACTGATCTTGCGTTGAGAGCTGTTCGCTGGTACTCGACGTCTTACCAAGGAACGACCGCTGTTGAGCGTACTTCTGAGCGTTCAGAGAATTGCTGAGGTCGGTGAAACTAGGCCGCTCCTGGGACGTTTGTTGCTGTTGTTGTGACTGTTCCTGACCGCCGTGCCTCGAAACAGACCTCTGGAGGTCGATATTAGGATAGTTATTGCCAAACGTTGGTGGGTACTGGTTTGGTGACTGATAAATCTGATGATTCGCATTTAGGTTTAACGATGCAGCCTCCGGTGGTACAGCAAAATTCCTCTGCTGCTCCGTGCTCGAAGACTTCTCTGTAGTATTAGATTTCAAGTAATCAGTCCGGTGTTCTGTTTCGTTTAATGTTGACGATACTGAAGACTGAATATACGAATGGTTCTGTTTATATCCGTGAGAATAAGTTGAAGGCGTCGACGCAGCTTGTGGATAATCTTCTGCGCTCTTTTGTGATTGTGGTTGTGGTTGCTGTAGACTGTAGTTTGTACTTTGTTGTGGAGACGGTTGCGAGTAATTCGAAGGCTGTTGCGAAGATTGCGACGCCTGTGATGTGCATGCGGACTTTTGCTGAGGTGACGGTTGAGAGTAATTGCGGGTTTGCTGAGGCGATGGCGCTGGTTGAGTGTAAGTATGTGATTGTTGAGGAGATGGTGATGGTTGGGAATAGTTACGGGACTGCTGAGGCGATGGAGACGTTTGAGAGTAGTTTCGGGATTGTTGAGGCGATGGTGAAGGCTGAGAGTAGTTGCTTGGCGGTGGTTGCTGAGGAGACAACTGCGAATAATTTTGTGGCGTTTGAGGCGAGTGTATCGAGTGTGAGTAATTGGCAGGTTGTTGAGGAGAAGGCTGAGAATACTTAACTGGTTGCTGAGGCGATTGTTGAGGCTGTGAATATGCTGCATTCTGAGGAGAAGGTTGAGAGTATGAAGGCGGTGCTTGTGGGGAATGTTGAGGAAAAGTTTGGATTTGTTGAGGCGAAGGTTGAGAATAGTTTCGAGGTTGAGGCGATGGCTGGGAGTAGCCTGTTGTGAGAGGTTGAGGTGAGGATTGCGTGTAGCTGGCAGAATGTGTCTGAGGTGATGGATGTGAGAAATTTGAAGATTGAGACTGTTGAGAATACACTGGAGGAGGTTGAGGCGATGGCTGGGAATAATTGGAAGGTGGCTGTGGCGATGGTTGAGAATAATTGGAAGGTGGCTGTGGCGATGGTTGGGAATAATTGGAAGGTGGCTGTGGCGATGGCTGAGAATAATTGGAAGGTGGCTGTGGAGATGGCTGAGAATAATTGGAAGGTGGCTGTGGCGATGGTTGAGAATAACTGGAAGGTGCCTGTGGTGATGGCTGAGAATAATTGGAAGGTGGCTGTGGCGATGGTTGAGAATAATTGGAAGGTGGTTGAGGTGATGCTTGAGAATAATTGGATGGTGGTTGTGGTGATGGCTGAGAATAATTGGAAGGTGGTTGTGGCGATTGTTGAGAATAATTTGATGGTGGTGGTTGAGGAGACATCTGGGAGTATCCAGACGACTGCTGTGGAGATTGTGCATATGGAGAAGGTTGTTGTTGTGGAGATGGTTGAGAATAATTTGGCGGTGCTTGGGGAGAGGCCTGAGAGTAAGGTGAATGCGGTTGCTGAGGCGAAGGTTGAGAATAATTAGCAGCTTGCGGAGATGGCTGAGAATAATTGGCAGCATTTTGTTGCGGAGATAGTTGTGAATATTTAGGAGTAGATGGTTGCTGAGGAGATGGTTGAGAATAATTCGATGGTGGTGGCTGCGGAGAAGGTTGAGGATATATCTGTTGTATGGGTTGTGGTGAATGCTGTGAATAAACAGGAGATTGACTCTGATTAGAAGATTGCAATGGTTGATTATATGACTCGTTTTGTGTCGAATTCTGAGGAAAATTAGTTTGAGGAGATCGCTGAGGAAATGTGGGTGATAACTGATGATATATCTCCCCAGAATTTTCTTGAGGTGATTTCTGAAACGTTTGATGCGACTGTTGGGTCGGTATCTGGGAATAAAGAGGCGCCTGTTCGTACGATGATGATGGATAGGCTGGAGATAACGGATGATTTTGTGGGGATGGAGTGGGGGGTAATTGAGCGCTGTATCTTGGAGGTGTAGCATAATAGGGACTATTGTAAGGGCTACTTCCCGTTGATAAAGCGTCCTGATAGAATCCGGCTCCTCTAATCTGTGGCTCGACCGAAGCCATTATCGGTTGACCTTGCGGAGATCGACCTGAACGTCCAGGTGGTGACTCCTGGGAGAAACTCGAAACAGATTCACTTACACTACTGCCACCGGTACTCATTCTTCTTTGTCTACCACAAAACACTTCCTGCAATTCACCATCCTTCTTCGTTATACCATCCTCTGACTCTTCGTCTTTCTTCTTCGACTTTGGCGCTCCGAATGCTTTAAACCAAGCACTCAAATTTGGTGTTGCTGTTTTGGGCTTCTGCGTGTCCTTCGCGTTAGATTGATTATCTTTAGACTCTTCTACAATGGCAGGTGTTTGCGTTGTCGTTATTCCGGATGTTTTCTCTTCTCTAAGACTAGACACCGGAACTGCAGGAAGAGTATTGTGGTCTTCTTCTTCATCGTCGTTAGAAAAATTGGGATTGGGCGAGGAAACTAAACTTTTACAAATTAACTGTATGGAATCCACATTTTTCAAAACAGTTCCTAAACTAAGTTTTGGTTCTTCGTCCGTGTTCTTGTTTGTTTGATCGTTGTCGCTGGTCAATTGCACGGTCATTTCAGCAGCATTAACGTTAGGTAAGTTCAATGGTTTTTTTAGAAGCAAATTTCCCTTACTTTTTCCAGGTTGTAAGCGATCAATCGTACGTTGGATCTTTTTGGGCCTGCTAGGTCCGTGAGGACCGAAGATTTTGATGGAACTTGGTCGTTTCCTTGGTGCTTCTACTTTTGGACCTGATCGGCCAGATTCGACGGACGAAGAATGAAATATTGGAGAATCACTTCCTGAAGAAAATTCAGAGAGTCTTGGTGCGTCATCTAACCATTTGTTGATATCCTATTCGGAGATAAAAAAATAAAGTGCAGTTATATACAAAAATATTAAGTTACGTCTATCTATATTATGTAAACGTGAAACAAACTATTCTTACATGAAGCGTCTGTTCTGTTGCCTGATTCAATGCTTGCATGGAGCTTTCTTCTTTTCCAAATCCTTTGGTATGTTTCGACTGAGCTACTTTTACTTTCTTAGTCTCAGCGACTTCTTGGTCTTGAGTCTTGACAGGATCTTCCATGATAGGAACTTTTTCTTCTTTTATTCCCTTTTTCAACTTTGGTCGTTTTACGCTGGATTTATCGCTGTCATGAAAGGTACTACCATTTGAAGGCACTTTTTTTGAATACATATTGTGAAGGTCGTTTTTTCCAGTTTTCTTCTGTTTCTCCTTCTCATTTTTCAATTTCTCCTCTCGCCTCCTCTCGCTTATTTTATCTTTTAAACCATCCAACGATTCTATATCTTTATCATCTATAAATGCAGGAATTTTCTTAGACGTATGTGTTTCTTTTGAATCTACATCGCTTTCTAAATCTAAATCTTTGGAATCTATTTCACTTGATATCTCTCCGTTTTTAAGTTCATCGTTTTTCTGTTTTGATTTTTTCTCTTTATCCTTAATACGGCTTTTTTCAGACTTCTCGTCAGATTTAAAAGCCTTTAACCCCGTCTTTTCCTTCTTTCGATTCTTCTTAACTTTGATATGCTGCGTTTTCTCTTTATTCTCCGGTAATGGTTCATTTTCGTGAGATTCGGTTTTCTTCAATTTGTTCTTCTTCGCGTTATCTGTAAATACTTCCGTCTCCTCGAGTTCCTTCTTCTCGATTTTCCTATTTTTACTTTTTACGACGACTAGGGGCTCATAATCTTCTTCGAAGTCTTCTTTTCGCTTCTTATTCTCTTTCGATTCTTTCATCGGCCGCACATTTTCCGCTTCCTTTTTTTGCTGATGACGTTCTTTATTAACTTTTTTATCTATCTTCTTAAACTCCTCTGATTCTTTGGATGTTAGCTTTTTGGTTTTTAACAATAAATTATTTTCGTCAACGTGTTTCCTTCTTTTTGCTGTTATGACACTCGATTCAGACATTGCATCCTCGCTTTCTTGCTCTTCTTGTTCTTCTTCGTTTACTGATTCTTCGTCCTTTGCTCTTTTACTCTTCTTCTTACCTCTTTTTTTCTTCGGAAGTTTATAATTTTTGCCCCGTTTTTCTTCTTCGTCGTTCTTATCATTCGCTTTAGATTTTCCTTTGCTTTCAGATTTATATGATTTCGATTTTTTCGTAGATTTTTTCGAACGTTTTCTATTCTGATGAGGAGACGAAATGCGAGAAGGACACGACGGAGATGCGGGAGTAGCAAGAAACGACTTCGGTGACGAAGGATCCTCGTCGCTAGATGTTTCCGATTCTAGGTAACGTCCCACTGCTTTGTCAAATGCTTCCTTAAGGTTAAATGCCATTTCTGTGTACTCTGTAATAGAAAAAAATATTTAATCATAAAATATGTATATCTTAGAATAAAAAATACTAACCATTATCAGAGCCATTATATTGCCTACAATTATCTACTATAAGTCGAAAATCACGTTTGAATTCACTTAAACTTTTGTATAAACCATTTTCAAGTTTCTCCTCCATTGTACTAAGGTCCATGGGTTTTCGCACCACGCTATAGTACCTAAAACAATATACATACATAAATAACAAGAATAATGATTTTTGTATTTTGAAAATACCTAAAATTATATATAGAACTTTAATATTATACCTTGGGGCATATTCTTCATCCACAGGGTCAATGAATGGCCAAGCATCCACATGATCTTTGAGACTTTCAAGAACTTTGTGCATTCCAACTCGACGTTCTTCTTCTTCAATTCCAAAAGAATATCCGTATTTATATCCGTAATTAGAGGATACATAATTTCCATCGCTATTACTTCCAATGCCTTTCTTTTTTTCTAATCCCTCCACTTCGTCCCTAGTATGAATCACAATTTGACCAACAGCTGAAGCCAACGAATTATTAGTTTGCCGTCCTTTTTTTTGAATCGGCGGTGAAGGTAAGGGTGGAGGTGTCTCCTCTTTAACATAAACATTCTTTGAATTCTGAGTCCCCTTTTTACTCCCTTTGTTTGTTTTAGTTTTGATCTTCGATCTAACCATGACTGTTTCCATCTGTGTCGTTGGTTCGTGACTTCGAAGTACACGCGAACTATTACGTTGTAACAATTTGCGCCTTTGCTGTTTTTCTTTTAAATCAAAAAGTTTCGGGATTTCAGGCATGAAATCCTCGGACAGAGTACGGTAAAGTTTACGTTCGGTATCGTACTCCTAAGTATTATAATAACATCGTTAGCAGAATCTAAGGAATAAAATAATATATCGTTTAATAGGACAATTACCGAATCACGAAATTTTTCAACTAGACGGCTCCAGTCCTGCTGAGTAAAGCAGACAACCTGCCAAACACTTTCTTTTGCTTTCCCGTGTATTAAACTGTCCTCCTTCTTCTCCTCCTCTTCCTCTTCCTCCTTCGCCACTCTGTTTCGTCGTCTTTTACGCTTTTTATCCCTAGGCTTACTTTTCTGTTTGTGCGAGATGCTGTTAGAAGTATCAATGTAGTCCTCCCTATATAATCGAGTGCCGTAAAAGTACCAATAGGCAGAATTCTTACGATCATGTCCTAAAGGTTCGACTCGCAGGCTATCCGAGTCCAAATTACCTAATGATTGCTCCTAAAAGTTACGAAGCATAAATACACTTGTAATAATTTTTATAAAAAATACTTTCCCAGGCATTTTTTATATACATACCACGTCTTCAGCGTCAAGCCGAAAGTCGCAGAGAGCACGTAAAATTTCTACTTTTTGACGGAGTGGTAGTAACTCAAAATCTACATCTGTATTAAAAGGATTTTCACATTTGTATTCCTGAGAACAAAATGAATCATGTATTACTTTTAATGATATGTATACTATATATATAAAAAAGAAGAACCAATTTACCTGACATTTCTTTCTAAAAAGTCTACGAAGAAACATCTGATAGTTAAAGGTTGAGATGTCATTGCGCGTGTCATTTGGTAAACAACCTTCAAGTAACCTGACTATTAGCTCCTGTACTAAACGTCCCTCGGTTCCACCATCCGTTAACAAAGCTTCTTCTAAATCCTAAAATAATAAACGATTAGTATGTATATGTACATGGCTGAAGAAACAAAAAATTGATGCAGCCATGACAAAAGAATGCATTAGCTTTTAAGAACATAAAGCTGAAATATGGTCTATTTAACTTCCTATAAGCTGAAGCAGTACTAGCAAATCTCATGAACAATGCCTACTCGTACAAGTCAGCATATAGGTAGATACCTCAATATCAAAGTCCAGGAGATTGAAGGCAGCCCTAAATAATGAGCAGAAGTGTGCTATACTTGGCACCTCCCACCACGATTGAATGTCTAAAAAAATAAAGGAACAATTGAGAGTTCCTTCATATTTTATTTCTTTAATCTCTGGAATATCTTTTTTTGTATGTGCTTAGAATATTTCAGAAGTTCAGAAGTTATTGACTCAAAAACTTCATTGATGAAATTAAATATGTATGATTGTGTAAATACAATACTATATAAAGAAACAACTTCTATTTTAATATCAAAAGTAATATTTACTTGTATATGTATATATATTGGTTGTAGAATTATACATGTACATATTTATTTTAAAATAGTAAAAAATATATATTTATATTTTCATCTCTGTATTTTGTTATAAATTATGCATTCTTGCTAAATATTAATTTTTATTTTATATCATTTATACTGTTATTTTAAAATGATATAAATATCTTTTAAAAATTTATATTTGTGATTTTTTAGTGATAATAAATTTCTAAATAAAAAAGTAACATTGGACTCATTTCTTAAAGTGGTAAGAATATATTCTAAATAATTCTTAACAAATATATAAAAAAGATATATAATTTCAAATAACATTATTTTCTCTTGTTAATAATAATTATTAATTTCTATGCTTCCTTTAACTTGAAAATACAATCTTTGATAATTCACTACATAACAAAACTACTATATTAATTAACAAAACCAAATATTTATAATAAGAAAAACTACATTTCAAATGAGCACAAAAAATTCTCTAAAAAACATGTCCCAAAATATAATAAGATCAAAACCAATAACTTGACATAACAATACTAATGGACAAAAATACGAATATAAACGCCGTGTACGAATACTCTGTATAGAACGTAATACAATAAGGAAAAATAGTAAAAAAAAAAACAATGAAAATGATTCTCTGTTGCTAAACTTGAGGTCATTGACAAGGGCTCTCAATCGTAAGCATCGATCTTCCTAGTAGTACATAATAATTACTATATAATAATTAGAGAAACAAAAGAACCCATAAGATATTTCATAATAATAGTTTCATCTTCATAACTAATAAACAATAAAAAGTTTACCTAGGATTCCGATGAAAGTGGGAAACATAACCCGTCCTGTGGCGGGCAAACCGGGCGAATCACGTCAGGGCGGATAAAGGTTGTTGAAGACAGCACGATGAATCGCGTGTTGCCTTGGCAATTTTTCCTAGACGAAACTTTATTTTTTTTTCCTAGAGCAGCGTGTGATCCAAACTGAATCAGTTATGACTGACGAAGAGAGAAGAAAAACGCAGAAGGTGAATGGTTAACGCGTGTAATAGCCAAGCAAAACACTTTTCAGCTCGGTGGAGCTGAATCGTTTTTAAAATACCGGGATACACATCAGAGGGCTATGACACCCATAGTCTTCGTAGAGATAAAAGAGCGGGCAATTCCACATAGCTTGGTCCTGCCTGCGTTAAACAGCGAATAGCGAAGTACATTCGTCCACTGGCAGTTCCCAAGGAACGGCTACCGCCGATTTTATTTTGGCTGCGCGACAACACTGCACGGGTTGCCAGCGATGCGCGCGACACTCGCAACCATTCTAATCGAGTAACACTCCAGCCTCAAAACAACCACCAGCTTCTTCTTCGACAATGAATCGTGCACTAGTTTCGATCCGTGACCACATTAACGCAAAATAAGAAATGTCTAACGTGTATATATGGTCTCACCGCCGCGACAGTTTCAGTTTTCCCCTGATTTTAAAATTCGATTTCATGTACGCATCTGTGTGCGTACGTGTACGTGTGTTATGTCGACAAGGATAGTTTTCTGAGACGCACTACGCGACGCACGGGTGCGGACTGTGCACTGGTAACTGCAACTGCGGGCGTATGCCTAAGAGAATGAGGAACATAGATTGGTTGATATGTTTCGCGCGAAATTCATTTAATTGAATTGTTGGTACTACTGTCTGGGTTTCTTTTTATTAAAAAGAAAAATCTTTATTGAGATCTTTATCTTCATGAAACTACAATAAAACGCACAAACATATAGAATTGTGTAACATTTAAAGTTCACGTCAGAAATATTAAGGCAGATTCTCGATCCACATTTGCAACGTATCAAGAGAGAGGTAATAACAGACATGTGCATTATTTAATAAAAGGAATCTTTTATGAATATTAATGAGCAATATTATTAGACTACAACACTATAAAAATAAAGCTGCGTTTACATTTTTTTATTTACATTTTGTTCTATATGTTACAATATGCAATTATGTAATAGTACAAATTATAATACATCAATATATAGATAAATAGATTTTATTACGACATAATACACATTTGCATTTTGTTATGACAATTTCTATGACGTATTCCTGATGGACTACTACAATCATAAATGTAAGCACGCGCATTGGCTGAAAATCTCACATATACGTATGTATGTGTATGTATCATACGATATGTGTAGTATGAGAAAATTACATTATGAATTTTTGAACAGTTGGTACATAACTCCCGCGTTTACTAGCGCGTGGTGATGCGTTGCATTTGTATCAACATTATGAATAAGCTTCGAAATTAAGTGTTGTTCAAGAATAGTGTTTGTACTTCGAATTATTTGACACTTTATGTGACGAAGAAACATTAAAAAAAGGTTGATCATTACAAAGTGTGATTACATTTCAGTAACTCAAACAATGTCGTCGTTCAATTTGAGCGATCTTGAAGCACAATTACAAGATATTACTGAAAATAATGCCGATAACGGTGTCTCTTTCGCAAAGAAATCTCTTAAACTTGATACTGAAGAAGACGGTAAGTTATTTACTATTTCAGTTTATACAATCTATTATCGTATATTTTTAGTATTTTTTAGAAGATTATACGATATTGTATAAACACTTTGAAGGTTAGGTGAACTAAGTGTTTAATTTTCTGTTTAATTAGCATTGGAAATAGTCAAAGCAATACGAGCATGTACAAATCTGGAGTACCTAGACTTAGAGGGCAACACTTTAGGACCACTTGCAGCCAAAGCTGTAGCTCAGGCATTACAAGAAAATGGTACATTAATGAAACGTGCTCTTTGGAAAGATATGTTTACTGGCCGTGTAAAGACAGAAATACCAAAAGCTCTTGAATATCTTGGCTCTGCGCTGTGTATTGCTGGTACTCGCCTCTTTGAACTTGACTTAAGTGATAATGCTTTTGGCCCAATTGGTATTGAAGGATTAGCCAATTTCCTAACTTCTAGTTCTTGTTATACTCTTCGTGTACTGAGATTAAATAACAATGGACTTGGAATATCAGGTGGAAAAATATTGGCAAAAGCATTATTAGATTGTTATAATAATAGTTTCCAGGGAGGTAAGACTTATCATTCATTCTGTTAGTTATTGAAGTAAGCAAATAAATTAATATATTGGAACATCTTTCAGGATCACCTGCCTTAGCACTAAAAGTATTTGTGGCTGGAAGAAATAGATTAGAAAACGATGGTGCAAAGGCGTTGGCATCTGTTTTTGAAAAGTTAACCAGTTTAGAAGAAGTTGTTATGCCTCAAAATGGTATATACTATCAAGGTATAATAGCACTTGCCAATGGATTGTCTTCTAATCCTGGATTGCGAATTTTAAATCTCAATGATAATACTGTTGGGCCAAAAGGAGCCCAAGCAATTGCTAAAGCATTACCAAACTTCCAAAATTTAGAACAACTTAATCTTGGCGATTGTTTGCTCAAAACACAAGGTGCTGTAGTTTTAGCAGAAGCGTTAGGAGTTGAAGGGAGTTATCCATTACTCGCAGAACTTAATTTAAGTTACAATGAAATCAGAACAAGGGGTGCCAATCCCATAGCTCTTGCTATGGCTAAGAAAGAACGTCTTGTAACCCTACAATTGGATGGAAACCATTTTGGTCAAACTGGCTGTACTATTTTGCGCGATTCGCTTATAATTTCTGAAAGAATTGGATCGTTAGGTACATTAAATGATGATGAAAGCGAAGATAACGAAGAATCTGATGAAGAAGATGAGGAGGAAGATGACGAAGAAAATGATGAAAAAGATGAAAGTGAAAATGAAAGCAAAGAAAATATAGATAATAATAAGGACATGATTATAAATGGTAGCATAGTACAACCAAAAATAACTATCGTGGAATTTTTAAAATCACCAACAGGAGAAAAATTATTGCTATTACCAGATGATGTAGTGCAAGATTTTATAACTCACGTCAAAGTAAGTAAATAATATTACATTTTTATTATTAACATTGCCAGCATTGCATTATGTGTAACATTTAGTTTTTTGCATTTCAGAATTTGTCGGAGAATGATGCATCTCCTGAATTAAAATTCATCGAAGAGTTTACAAGAATAATTATGAAAGTATCAGCACTCAGTACAACTGGCTATGCTGACGTGAGACTAAGAACTCAGTATCTTACAGATGCTTTATATTCAAAACTATGTTCTTTTGTAACAGAAAATGATCAGATTTCTGTTTGGAATAACACATTGCTAGTCAACCTAGGTTTAATAAAAGTAAGTATTTTATGTCCTTGAATTACATGTATTTCAAACAAAGGGATTTGTTTTATATTTCAGGCTGAAGATAAAAGTAGTGGGAAAATTGATTGGAATTTGGAAGGATGTTTCAAAGCGTTAGAAACAGTTAGTCAAAAAGACTATTTTTTACAAGAAACACGAAGTACATTGAAATTTTTTTTAGAAAATCCAGTAAAAGTGAACAAAAAAAAAGTTATGGATTCGTTTGAACATTCAAAAGACTCTCTTAAAGCTGTTCTAAATCGTATGCAAAGTACGTAATAATTATTGAATTATCTTTTGTATAATTGGTTTACAAAACATATGATATATGAGATATATCTATTTATTTTTAAATGCTTTGCAACTTGTAAAAATACAAATTATAAATTTTTGCAAAATAAAAGTGTTGCATCACATTTTTATAAGTTTTTTTTATATATAAACAATTACATATATATGCACATTACGATTTTCTTTTTCATTAAAGTAAAAATCTTAATTATAAATACAAATTCCTAGATTACAAATACCAAAATTGTATTAGACTGTTCAGCGAGTCGAATTAGTTAAGGCAAACAGACGCACGTGGCTGGGTAGGAGCGTATTCACAACCTTCAGATACTACAGAAGAAAATATTGATGCATTGTTCCTCATATATTTAACTACTTGGTATAGTAAAGATTTTTTGGTTTATACAACATATTTTAAATTGTGTACACCAAAGTTTGACTGGGTTCTCAGTCCATATCGTACATTATGCATATCATAAACCTCAGAAATCAAAGGAAATCAACATCTATCAGCCATTAACTAGAGTCCTTTGTATTTATCATGTGCTTAGCAATCCTAGCCTTACCTTTATTGACTCGACTCATTGAACGGAGTATAGAACTTAAGTAATGAATACAAAAATTTTAGTTGAAGATAATATCTTTATCAATTTGGAATATAAAAAACAGGTTGAAATTCTACAGAATAAATAACGTTTATCAATAAAACTTTACGTCAAATGCATTAAAAATTATTATGACTCTTAAGAGTTCCTATTACCATAAGAATAAGAATCTTGAATAAAACTCCTAGTAATTAGTCAATTATAATATCATGGAACTTTTATTCTGTTATTGACATTGCAGATGCAGGATTCCAACCAGGTTGAAACAAATCCACTGCTAACGGTGTACAATGTGATGATGGTTGATCCTTCATATACATTGTTGCCTAAAATGATAAAGACATAAATTACTAGATATTTATTTTACACATTCCTTAATCACATTTACATACAAGAAATACAATAAGCTGTTGTTTTGTCGTAGAATCACAGTCTTCTCCAAGTGTGGAGGGATACAGTACAATATCACCATTTTTTTTTATATCTGCTCCAATAAGTTTCAGACACTGTTTTTCATCAACCCTTACTGTTTCGATTATTGATTCTATAAAAAATATTGATATGTATTATTACATAATAATGTTGGAAGATTAACTTGGAATTTGTATTTAATAATCTTTAAAATTATTTCTTACTTCTAGTAGATATATCTGCAGATAAAAATCTCACTAAAAGTGTAGCACACCCTGAGGTTTCCGCAAAAATATGTGGATAACGTCGTATTAGAAGTTTTGTAAGCAGCATATTACCACGATTTCCTGATAAATTATTACCACTGGGGGTACATACTACTTCATCTTCTGTTCTTCGTATAAGCAATACCGTGCCATTATATCTTTAAAAAGAAGCAAAAATTATACATTTGTTCATATATATATACACGATGCTTCAGTAAAATTTTATAGTACCTATTTAATTGCTCAGCAATATTCAAATTGAAATAGTCCCTAATAATGTTTCGTACCAAACCCTCTAGCGACGAGGACATTGTCATAATAGCTAACGGAAGTACATCATCAAATGTAGCATCTAATACCTGTAAAACATAATAACTTCTTTATATAATAATTTTATTTTTCAAACAATTTACATAAAATTATTTGAATTAAATTAGTGTATAAAATGTGTGATGTAATGATCTTACCAAACTTTGAATAGAAGGATAGTTCATAGCAGCCCATGTTGCAGTGTATCCACCAATACTCCAACCATAAACAATTATTTGTTCCTCGGGGAATTTTAAATGATCGATTGCGAAGCGCATTACGCAATCGATAGCATTCTCTTCTTGAAGAGGATACGGCGCACCCTTTGTAGTCATTTTCATGTCTTACTGTTATCATGTTATGATCGTAGTTTGATTAAAGGAGAAGTCTTGCCATTACTTCAATTACATTTAATTTACATACATGATTGATATTAACTGTAACATTGCCAAAATTTCATCTTTGCGATTTAAAATGAGATATAATAAAGTAACAGCAATTCTTCTCATCAAAGTATCAACATAAAAAGTTGTAAAGTTTGATACAAAAGTAATACTTACAGTACTGCTACCAAAACCTGGGTGATTCCAACCCAATATAGAATATCCTTTACTCATTGGAGTTGATATAATACCAGTTTCATAAAATCCACAATTTCCTTCACAAGTGATAACCAACATGTTACCATTTGTTTTCCTATAAAATTAATATATAAATATAGATAAGGATAATGTATCAAAAAATAATATTTTTAGAAAGAAACGTTACTAATGTTTACATTACTTGTTACGTCTGTCAACGAATATAGCATCAATTTCATTATTATCTGCAGTTAACAATTTGTATCTTTCCCCACCATGTTTTATTAAATGTATTCTTCCTTTTAGAAGTGTAGATCCTATATTAATCATAAATTATATCAATAAATAAAAGATAATACAATGTATGCAATAATGATCTATTTAACTTACGAAATGCCCAGTTAAGAACTGTTACACTTCCAGGATATATCATCTTAATAGCAAAAGTATGAGCTACAATATACGATAAAAATTTACAAGGCAATGTACATATAAATTCTTTACCAGTTTGCCTTTTTATACGACCACTAGAAGCTGCAATTTTTTCTAAAGTCAACTTCCCTTTAGCTGTAACCCTATAAATACAAATTCAAAAAATTATTCAAAATCAGATATATATTAGTTTGATATTAGTTTAGTAAAAAGAATATATACTTTTCTATATTTCTGATGTCAAAATCTACAGGTCTTGCCCAGAACTCAAATTCATATTTATCAAGTTCTTGCTTTGTTTCGACATTATAATGTGCATTTACTTCATTCAGTGTTTTCAAGAATTTCAAATATATTGGATTATTGGCTCTAGAACAACCACGAGCTGCTAATGATGCAATAAAAATTGCACTAGCACTTGCTGCTAATTTGCACAAGAAAGAAATATTCTCTGTTATAGAATTGCTGTGTTGATAGAAAAAGATAGCCACTAATGGAATTGTATATAGACTTATGGACCAAATTGCTGCAAACTGAAATAAATTTATTAACAGATTTGTTTCACAGACGGGACATTTGTTTCCATTATGTAATTAATTTCATGATAAACAATTATCATAATTAACAGACTGCAAATTTTTATGCATTTATATGAGAACTGAAAATACAAAATTGCAATAACATAAAAAAATATATGACACATCAAAAATATAATACTTTCTATAACACTTGGTAATAAAACAATTTTCCACAGAGGTTCCAAATTTTTAATTATATTTTCGAGAATATAAATTTGCATAAAAATCCGTAGTCTATTGACGATTGATGATATCAATTTCTAGAAACACAATTAATATTCTTAATGGATCAGTTTATGTTATTAAAAATAAAATTTGAACATAATCTTCCTTTTAATGAAATACTCACGCAAATTACGATTTGATCACCCCATCGTTCTAAACTGTTAGGCTCATATGATTTCTGAAATAAATTAATAAAGACATAACCTAAAAATACACTAGTCTAATAAATTTTGTGCAATTATTAATAAATACCTCAACTAAACGACCGATCCATGTTATTTCATAAACTTTAAAAAGGCGAGGACCAAAATTACATTTCCAAAGTGTGCGAATGAAAGACATTTCTCATTTGTTTCAAATATTTCAAACAAATCAACGTTTCAAATCACCAATGTAAAATACGGGACACGGCAACTTAGCAAATCATGCACATAACATAAGAAAACAAACCGTTACGATTGGTAACGTATTTGTTGGATAGATGCGATCATATGGTCTAAAAAAAAAAAAACACTATTAAATTCGTTTATGATGAATATGTTCTGCCCTCTTTCTTATATAACAATAACTTATAATGGTTTAAACATAATTGTATCATCGAATATTATAAAATTTCTACGAACACTTGTTGGTAAATTTCTAAATAAAATTGATTTGATAAAAATATATAGTTTTACCAAATTTTGTCTCTTTAATAATTTATTATTTTGTTACAATTTAAAGGAAATAATGAAAGTTCTATGTTTTACAGAATTAGTAATTACATTTTTATTGTAAATTATTATTAGACTTTGGATGTTTATCTAATTTCATATTTTAATAAAACTGACTATAAAGAAGTGGGGCTTAAATAGAGATTTGTTTCATCTATTAAATATTATAACGAACATTTTAGTTTTGATATTTTATAAATTTTACATACTAGGATTTTGTATAATATTGACTTTAAAAATTTCTCAAATATATAAAAATCCGTGGTCTAGTTTTTACATATTTTCCAATTTATTGTCAATTATCCATATGTATTATAAATGTATAATGATCCATAGTATAATTATTACATATTTTTGAATGTATTGTTAATTATCCGTACTTATCATAAATGTGTAAATGTGATTCACTGTCTAATTTTTTTGTTACCTGTTGTAAAATTTATTCAACATTTTTGAAAAAACTTTACAAATGATCCCTATCAGATAAACACAAAAATCAATAAAACAAGAAACATTCGCAGAAACTGCTTATACATGAAATCGTTATAATTTTGAATAATATATTTATAGCTATTTAAACACCGCGGTCATTTGATTTATACGCATTTCGTAAATATAGAAAATCAATTGTATCTATGTATAATAGTGCATGATCTTGCATAACAAACGACCTATTGCAAAAATTAATAACTAGTAAATTTTCAGTAAAAATTTATAGTTAAACGAATAAAAAATAAAAATTGTATCATTCGAAGCGTGTGTTTGAAATAGTATGCGAGGAATTGGACAATTTGGTTGTGCATGGGTCGATTCTGGGTCCGTACGTTAAATCGTGCTTTTTGGAACGTATAGAGAAGTTACTGGAAGATTCAGAACAAGTATATACGATAGTGGATGTGGATAGTATTACGTGCGACATTGATAATACAATTTTTCATTTCTATCGGCATATTCAACTTTTTTCAATATGTCAGATTGGAATACCGCTCCTATTACATTACGGAAACGTCCACCAAAAGCTTCAGTACTTAAATCAGAACAGGTAACTTTTTACGGTACATATTTTCCATCTATTTTGTCTAAGATGATCCCTAGACCAACATCTATTGTTGTGTAATTGTATTTATTTACAGGCAGTGAATGCTGCACGTCGTCAAGGATTTGTGATCGAAACACAAGCAAAATGTATGTAATTCTCAAGATTGTGTATTCTTAAGATTTGTATTATTAAATCTTAGAAATACATATATATATGTATACATATAATTCTCTAAATTTCGTTTCATTTCAAAACATGTTTCATATGTTTGAATATTATGAGGCTAATATGATGCAATACAAGACATTGAGTTTCATTATATTATTTACATTTTTTTCTTGGCATATTATATATATTTTAATTTATTTGAAAGTTAATAAGTAAATTGTTTTTTCCTTTGAAATATATAAATAAATTGTTCTTTTTTGTTAGGGGGTGGAGGAACAAATAAACAACATGTAGCTACTAAAAACACAGCTAAGTTGGACAGAGAAACAGAAGAGTTGAAACACGACAAAATTCCACTTGATCTCGGTAAATTAATTCAACAGGGAAGACAAAGTAAAGGATTATCTCAGAAAGACCTTGCGACAGTATGTTATTATTTATGTAACTCTTATACATATTTATGTTGTTATGTAAGATATATTTATATATATTTGTTACTTTTCTGTATAGAAAGTAAATGAAAAAGCACAAGTCATCAATGATTATGAAGCAGGTCGTGGAATTCCAAATCAAATGGTGATTGGCAAAATAGAGAAAGTGTTGGGAATCAAATTGCGTGGTAAAGATCGTGGTAAACCATTATCACTTCCTGGGAATAAAAAGTGAATCTTGAGAGGAACAATCTGTATTTCTTACCTTTATATATTGTTCCCTACACAGAACTGCAAGAAATATTGTAGGATTGAGAATGACTCTCACACTCTTTACCTTTAGTTATTTTATTATATACTTTAAAATAAAATATTATTTTATTAAATATATTACTGTCTATTGTAAAGTAGGTTGTTATAGTACGCCTTTGTGTACAGAGTACAAGGAGTGCATTCTTATTTAATTTTTAAAAGTTATATATGTGTTCAATCTTCAAATATGCAAACATTAATTTATGAATTATAATTTGTCTACCGTTTTGTTATATTTTTAAAGTACATCCGACTACTATTATTGTGATATACATCTATGAATAATATTTTACAATTTGGTTAATGTAGGCTAAATAAAATAGTATTAATGCAAATAGAAGTAAAAGGTCTATATGTGTATGCATACAAATCATTGGTTTGATAGCATTTATACACACACATACACACTCATTTCAATGTATAATACGATACAAATCACAATAGTTGTATATAAAGATAAGAAATTATTAAATAAATATTAATTATACTTTTTTAGCGTTAACTTTATTCATATAGAAATTTGATAGTGTATAAATTTTATTTCACTCCATTAATCTTTTCTCAATTCAAAGGTTGAATCCTGTATGCCATCTTTTGTTATAATTTTGATACTTATAGAATCACCAGTGTAAATATCTCTTTCTGCAGCTGATATGAAAACATCTTTTATAATTGCAACAGCTTTTTCTTGAGTTAAAGGGATAGGTTCAACACCTTCTTGATTTTTATATCCAATCTAAAGAAATATATTACTTTGATAGGTAGTTACAATCCAATTTAATATAATAATAGTACTGCTGTTCACTACCTGATTGTCCAGAAGAGGCTGCAGAAGAGCACCAGCAGAACCACCTGCTCTATATTTTGTTACTTCACAATGTCCTATGGGATCATAACTGTATACACAACCTTTACCATCCTCATCTAATCCACCAAGAATGTTGCTCACATAATAAGGAAAGAAACGTTTATAATATAACATTGTTGATAGCATCTGTGCAACTGCTAATGTTGGCATTTCTTTTTGGTGTTCATGTTCATACATCTATCATACATAAAAAAGGTTATTAAGAATTATTAAGATTATTAAGAAATATTTTAACATTAAACTGTAGTAATTAAAAATGAAACTTCATCAAACTTTACCTGCATTCTTGCAGACAAAAGTCTAGTTAAAGTGAGCGTATCGCACCAGCAGCCTGAACAACCCAAAATAGTTTTAGATGACAAAGGGAAGAGTTTTTGTTGTTCACGTGTATAAATGGAAAATCCTGTACTGAGACGTGTATCTGCTGCTATTACACAGAAATCATCTCCTGCAAGGGCTATGACACTCCTATAATTATAACAAAAGAAATTTCTATATAAAGTGAATTTGTAATAGTTTGAATAATTATATTATTACATTATTTAAAATTCACAATTATATTATTTATGATAGAAAAATATAATAAAATATATAAATATATAAATATGATTCATTAATATTAAGAAGATATAGGTTATGTACAACTTACCCTCCGTTATCAGCGTACGGACTGAAACTTTTCATTTTTGCTGCTTGTGTCTCGTAATCAGGTAACGATCTTCCCGAATTTTCACTTAAAAGAGCCATTTTCTTTAATGTTATTTTGTAAACTAAATCTTAATCACTCCTCAACCTGAATGACAATACACTTTGCAGTGAAAATGGCAAGCAAAACAGCACTTTTCTCACATATAAACATGTATGATTGTCATACTTATGATTGGCTAGTTCATGCTTATCTCTACACGAATACACCAATGGCAATAAAATTACTTTTAAATTTTGCAAGTGTACAACAAATTACAGGTACTTTCAAAAGAACTATAAAACACATATATACATACTTACGCCTTACATATTGTATAACTTCTAATGCTTTTAGATTACATTATTAGCTTGTTAATTGGCCGCTTTTATCCCCACTATATTTGACAAATGTCTAGGCGCGTAATTCTAGCATTATACGTGTTGAGTTGTTCAAAAGATTCGTAGCTGTTATCATTTTCTATTAAATAATGAAACATTCAAATAAATACTGTTTTTAGTTGGACATTAAAAAGAATTAGGTAGGAACATTGAAAATTCGCTAATAAAATAGATTTTTCTCGCATATAGTATAGTCTCATTATTATTTATAGCATCTGCAAAGTAATATAGTTTAATTTGGAGTAAATGAGGGATATGTAATTGTTAAATCAAATAATACAATTTTATTAATTCTAAATTAAATATTATTCTTTTTCTTCTCTCCACTTGTATAAACTCAAAATTGCGAACAGTGTTGAGTTTCTATTGGTTATCGTACCTATTCTATTAACCGTATTGCTGTAGATATCTGTAATGTGAGGTTTATAGCTAGCATCGGAATGTATTGCACATGAATGAACGCAACAAATTATCTTATCAGTATTGATAACGTTCGGACAGGTTGGCAAAATTGAACGATATTGCAGAAGAATAAGACAAGTTTTTAATAGTGTATCGAGATGGCAACTGACGGCAGAAGACGCGTCGCATTAATTACTGGTATTACCGGACAAGTAAGGTTGCCATTTCATACTTTGTTGATATATAGTGGCTCAAGACTGTATTTGGAATTTATCATAGAAAATATTTATGTATCTATTACACGTGTTTCGTAAAACATCTTGAAATTTCATTGTGATAGAACACTATCTTTCACAGATACGTGTTAATTTTTTGTATTCTGTTTGGGAATTATATCATCTCAATTTGTTATATTACTATGTTTTCTTTCTAGGATGGTTCCTATTTAGCTGAATTCTTATTGGAAAAAGGATACGATGTACATGGTATAATTAGGAGAGCTAGTTCTTTTAATACTGCCCGAATTCAACATCTTTATGCAGATCCAAAATGCCACCGCCAAGGCAGAATGAAGCTTCATTATGGTGATATGACAGATTCCAGTAGTTTAGTTAAAGTGATTAGTTCTGTGCAACCAACAGAGATTTATAATCTTGCTGCTCAAAGTCATGTCATGGTACACATCTATTTTTGAAACTGTATTTTATGATTATTTATAAGAGTTTATTTGGCAATGTATTATTATGTTTTCATAGGTAAGTTTTGAAGTAAGTGAATATACTGCTGAAGTAGATGCAGTAGGAACAGTTAGATTATTAGATGCAATACGTACTTGTGGCCTTGAAAAATCTGTAAAATTTTACCATGCGTCAACATCTGAACTTTATGGCAGAGTAACTCAAGTACCACAAAATGAAAAAACTCCATTTTACCCTCGTTCACCGTATGGTGATTACATATAAATATTATCTTATGTTTAATTTTATATATTTTAAAATAACATTAATTTGAATGTTAAAAATTTCAGCTTGCGCAAAATTATATAGCTTCTGGATTGTGGTAAACTATAGAGAAGCATATAATATGTTTGCATGTAATGGTATATTATTTAATCATGAAAGTCCTCGTAGAGGAGAGAACTTTGTTACAAGAAAAGTAACTAGATCTATAGCGAAGATACAGTTAGGTTTACAAGATGTTCTTGAACTAGGAAATTTAGATGCTAAACGAGATTGGGGACATGCAAAAGATTATGTTGAAGTAAGAGAAACATATATTATTCTTTATAATACTGGAAATATTCAGAAAGTTTCTTAAAATCTGTATACTTTACAGGCAATGTGGTTGATGTTGCAACAGCCAATTCCGGATGATTATGTTATAGCAACAGGAGAAACGCATAGTGTTAGAGAATTTGTGGAGGCAGCATTTCTATATGTAGGTCGTACTATTAAGTGGGAAGGTGAAGGTATAAACGAAATAGGACAGGATGCACAAACAGGACAAGTATTGGTTAAAGTAAATCCTAAATATTTCCGTCCGACGGAAGTCGTAAGTATTAATTATATGTAACAGTAACTACACAGTATTGTAACATTATAGATTAATTATAAATATTTGCTTGTACAGGATGTACTTTTGGGTGATGCTAATAAAGCAAAGGAAAAAATTGGCTGGAAACCTACTGTTACGTTTGAGGTATTTAATTATTAAAAAACTTGATACTAATATTTATAATAAATATAAATATATCCATAAATATAGTAAATATTTATATTTATATATAATAATATATAATAATATATAAATATAAATATAGTATTAAGAAGTATTATTTTAGGGTCTTGTAAAGGATATGATGGATTCTGATTTAGAACTAATGAGAAAAAATTCAAATGCCTGAAATCATTGTTTATTGATGATAAGAAGTTGATAAGGGAGAAGCTGAAATTATCAAGATAAAGATATGATAGAAGTTAATGCATTTTTAAAATACATTCTATGTCTCCATGAGACAATAATATTTAAAGTAGGTTTACTATATTATAAGAAATTCTAATATAATATATATTCTTGGGTCAGACATAGATGAGCTTTCTACTACTTAAGATACAAAAAAAAAGTAGCTCTTTTTAGTTTATTTACTACACACATACACATGTGAATACTAAATATTATTTAATTTCATTAGGTATAATCTCCATATACCATATATTTTGTAAAAGGATCGTCATAGATTTGTTATTACTCGTTTGCTGTTATGCTTTAAAGACTACATTCTAGAAGTTAAAAAATTATTCAACTTAAAAAAACATTTAATTGCTGAAAGATAGCACAATTCTTGTATACAACAAGTCTTCCTTGTACACACACTATAATTTTGTATATAATGTACCATATTTTAGATTAATCGTTAAATAATACTTTTAATCTTTATATGCAACATGCGATATATAATTAGAAAAATAAGCACATTTTTGTAATAAACAGCATTTATTTTATATTGTATTCAAGAATTTTCGATAACCTTAATTCAGTATATCGAATAAGTATACAATAACAATATCAAATCAATTATTTATTTATTTTACAATTAATTATTTTTATATTAAAAATGCATAGTTCCTACACATTTAAATAGGAGATTCGTTTGTGGATTTTCGCAAGATATTCTCGATCGTAAACATCATCGACTTTACACAATGTCCTTGAGCTTGTTCAGCATTTTTCTCAATTGTTTCACATCTCTGTTCATCTTTTTCCTTGCGTGTCAAATTGGATATGATTTCCGGCGAAACCTAAAATAACAAGGTATAAATTTACAAAAAAAATATAATCATCTTCCACATTATCTAAAAATTATTCCAACACTTGGATCAAGTAGACCCAGTTTCTTTTTAAGAAGGCATTGTAAGAAGCTCTGAAACCAAATTCGAAAACTAAAAAAGAAGAAACAAAGAAAAATGGAAAAAGGAGTGAAAAAGAAAAAAGAAATAGTAAAATAAAATTTTTTAAAGATACAACTCAATTTGATTTTGCATACCGAGACCACCGTGTGATGCTGTTCCTGTTTATCCTGCGTCAATCCTCGTTGTCTCCTCATCCTTCTTCTTCTATAATTACCATGCTCGAACATCTCACTTGCAGAAGGATCTAAAGTCCAGTAGCTTCCTTTACCAGCTTGATCTTCTCCATTATCGTTTCCAATCACTTTATCCCTTGGTATCTTCACAAAGCAATCGTTTAAACTCAGATTATGCCTTATACTGTTCTGCCATCCTTGACGATTTTCTCTGTAATAAGGAAACCTATCCATAATGAATCTGTAGATCCCTGAAAGGGTGAGTCTTTGTTTAGGCGAAGAATTGATTGCCATGGCTATTAAAGCGATGTATGAGTATGGTGGTTTCTCATAGCGTGGCTGTGGTTTGTATCTTAGTAGAGGAAGGTCCCACGAAAGAGGCACGCTCCTCGTGGTCAACACATCCGGGACTAAGTTATAGCAGCTTGGTAGAGGACACATGGTTGGAAATGTTTCTTCTGTGCTCCAAAATTCGTAACTTCTGCGTAGATCGCAGTTGTAGATCTTCGACAAGGAGCAGGGGTGGTTTTGGTAGCTGTTTGGCTCCATTAGAAGATGGAATGATCAAAACATTTGATGTTCGTGCACTTTCTTATATTGTTATCGATATTTCTTCAAGTTATAAGGGACCGAAATTAGAATTTTTATTATTATTTGGATTTTTAGGATTGAAATTGAATTCTTTATTATTTGGAGTATTGGATTTTTTTAGAAGCCTATTATAAAATTGAAATCTTTGTAGTTTCATACAATTTCACTATCTCCTTCCTCTCTTCATGTTCTTATGCGTTATCCTCGTCGATCTTCGTTCTCATCGTCATTACCAGTGCCATTGTCTAAATTTTCAAAAGTCGTTTCAAGACTGTGATTCACACAGATACAATTTCACAAGTAAATAGCCTAAATCGCAAGCACTTCGTTCTCTGTGTCCACTTCTTTTGTCTTCAAGGACCAACAAGATCCAAGAAAATCCTCGAGTACCTCTACAGTCGAACCATGCATTCTTTCAGATTGAACAATCACCTAGAGAGCACTTCACAATCATTCACAATTAGTTTTATGATCTAATATCGTAATTCAACACTAGAAATTATAATTCAATTGTTCAACACCAAGAAGAAAATTTATGAATAATTGAACCGTCCAGGGAGGAAAGTAGTACAATAACAGTACAATGACAATATCTTCAAAAAATTAATGAAGTTAATTCCGTAACGCATTGTGGGTGGTATATAATCGCATGTATGTAATTTCGGTTTCCGCAGAATATCGGAAGGTAAACAAATTGGCCAAACTGAAGACATCCAACGCAAAGTAAACGAAAGAGGTCGATTTACGTCTTCCGTCCACAATATTAATAAACTTAAACTTACATATGTAAAGAAATAATACAAAATTTTCTTATATCATCTACCTAATTAAAAGAGAGACACACTTGTGTCATTTTTCCACTGATATCCTCAATTGTACTTCTTAATAAAAATAATTACTTTTGCTGATTGCTTTAACTTGCTTTGTTAAAATGACACGACTGGTTCTTCTAGGTGTTAAACGTTGTATAATGCTTTTAAGATTGGAAACACTGAACCGCCTCGAACTGGTCCGAGTTCGTATACGTCGATGACTGACTACGATTTGCGGCTGGTTAGACCAATTCTCTAACGAAGGGTGTTTAATTTGACTCGGAGATTCAGAGGATGGACCAGCTCCGCCCATCGTGGCTTCCTGGAGGTACGTCGTTCGCGCGTTTTCAATGCGAGGGAGGCGTCGCGTTACCTATCTGAGACCCGTGGGTACATGTTTTATTGCTATTTACACATATGCTGTCCCAACACCCACGCCGGCAGTAAACGAGCCGATATGTAAACAAAGTTGCGGTAATTATACCGAAACCGTGCCGCTTCTTGGAACCGCTCTTGTCTTCCTCTTCTGTGCTCGCCACCCTCTCTTCCACGTTAGCGGGCCACGGTGACTTTGACTAGGGGGAAAACCGTCAAGTCACCCCTTTTCCAACGAAGTTTCGCGATTCACTTTCTGCTGGACTAGAAAGTAACGTTATAATTAATATTGGAACTATCGTATGTCTGAACTACTAACTGCTAACTACTAATTATTATAAATTTGGAAAATTTGTAAGTGAGTTAGGTATAAATTTTGTATCAATGAAATCCAGATTATACGCATATAATCTTATTAAAATCTATCTTATTAAGAATTTATCTTAGTAAATTCTAGATCTATAAAAGTTGTATGTGAAAGTTAAAATTGTATCATGAATAATTTAGATCTACATGTTTCAGGTTTATCAAATTTTTGTTTAAGATAAAATTGTATTATAAATTTTATTATTTATAATCATCCTATATAATTATATTACCTATAATCGGTCAAATTAAATATCCTTTAAACAGAAGCTATCTATGTTTTCCTATTCTACTTTTATAGATCTATTTTACAATTGAGACAAAGCGTTATCAATAAAGGTTAACTTTTATCAATGCAGCTATTAAACGAAGATATGTTCTTCACTTATCTTTGACTTGCTTTTACTAGGTTTGTTTCCACATTCTTCTTAATGCTTTTATTATCTCATTCTTAGCGATCATTAGTTGTCAGCATGCTGTTGTTATTAAAACAAATCAATATCAAGATCTTCTATTATAAATACTCCTACTTTTATTATATTCAAATATTTCTCTAAATTTTATGAAACCTTGATTCCTGAAGATTATCTAAAAAACTATCATCACATGAAATAACATTCTGCCGGTAATTTTTAACGATCCAGTAACTTAAAAATATTTCTTTCAATCGTGTTTTTGAAGAGGCCAAGCTACAGCTACGGCCGTAACCGAAGATGAAGAGATTGAGGGAAGAAACGTCGTTATTTGTTTGTTCGCCGTTTCTGGTGCCGTCCTTCGAGCTTCGTTCCATCTTGAAATATTAAGAAACAAATCACCGTGGATCTGACGGCGGAAGGAACCGGCGGATTAGCGTATTCAAAGCTCCAAAGTACCTTGGTCTCGTATCCCGGGCATCCTCGGTATGTTCTTCGAAAACAACCAGAATTGTCTTCGTGGTGTTAATCCTGCGCCTCTGTTTTCCGTTCCTTAAATCATCCCGATGGTATAAGTAAAGAAAAACATTTACAGAAGCTGCGGCAGATGGTAAAAATAATTTTCGTCTGAAAGAAAGTACATTTCTATTTTTTATTCAATACTATTATACTTTTTTATATTTATATTTTCTAGTTTTATCGGAATATTTTTAATTTTTTTTTTTTTATTATTTTTAAATTGATATAGTAGTATATGAAATATACTACTATAATATATAAAATTCCTGTAAAAGATTTTTAATTAATTTCATTTAAAGTCAAGACTTATTATCTACTCATTCAAATTTTAGATCAAAATATTGAGTAGTTATTTTTCCAGTTGTAGCAAATTTTTCTAAACCATATATAATTTAGGTAGGAGTATAGGAATTTCAACTGCCATTAGAAGAAACTTTTAAAGAATTTCTTTATATAATATTTTAAAGAAGAACGTAAAGATATAAAAATTCCTATGAGCGTTTTTCGGTGATTGGGCTGGGAAGAAAGATTTTTTCCTATGTTTTATTTACAGGATCGGGCAACCGCAGAAGCCTTTCCTCTTTATCGGCGATACTGCCCCGCAAGCGCAGGCGGTCTTGTTTGCGGATCGTTTCGTTTTACTGCCCAGTATCCGCTCGAATCTAAACAATCGTTCCTTATTGACAAAATCGGCGGGCGTCTGCGGCTTAGCCAGTTTCGGATTGTTGCTTCTGCGACGTTTTACGAGTGTGGGAAAATTCACAGCGCGAGCCAGAACCACGTCGTTCCGGTAAACCATTTCGCCTCAGGGCCCCGGCTAAATCGCAAAAAATAAACGAACAGTCCCTCGTGGTGGTGAATTTTCTTGGAAATAACGAGCATCGCTATCTTGCTGCGGTTATATCAGACCTTGAAAACGGACAACGCGATCGAAGAATCTGGTAATCGAATTTTCTTTTTGGCCATTAGTAGTTAAGTGGTTTGTTTGTAATTAACATAGCGAATGTCGTGAATTTGAAGTTTAATAAGTATGATACGGTGCAAAACGAATTTCTGTAACTGTCTTAATTTATTTAGTTCGTCCTAATTTTCATTCATTCAATGTTGGGTTCCATTTCATGCAATCAGCCGTTTCAAATGATTTGCTTGTTATTTTGTAAAGTCCTTTAATATCCATGCCATTGCTGCTGGATTATCCTTTGGTACCTGCATGATGAAGTAATTTTTATATAACATCTTTATATGAAATAATTATATTTATATAGAATAATCAGTTATAAAGGATGTTTCATAACATGTGGGACTAACTTCAATGATAAACAGAGGGTACGAATGACAAGTTATGAAACAACCTGAATGGTTAGATTTCTTATTTACCATGTGTCCGGCTCTGTTGACCCAGTACATAGAGAAATTGCCATAAGACTTTACATAGCCTTCGATGATGTTCTCTACTACCAAGGGAGCTCTGTCGGACCTGTGCCAGGAATTAGCGTCTTTCCACTGCATCTTTTCAACCCAGCGTAGAGTGCCTGCATCGTTGTGTCAATATTATACTTTACGTAGTTATCGCAAAAATTATAGTTCTTTGAAAGTGATGCAAAACGATTGCGCAGAAATGTATATTACATTTTTTATAAATAGTTTTCACATGAAATGTTTTTCATAATTTTGCAGTATTCTTTCTTTTTTTATTATTCTACTATTAAATCAAGGAATTGAAGAGATGTTAAGGTGATTATTTTAGAAATGAAGATACCTGGAGTGTCAACGATGAGGTCCATATGACCACTGATTACCACAACCTTTAGTTTAGTTTCGTTCAACAAACTTTCCACTAGAAAAACAAATTCGATATTAATTGATTAAGATTCTCTATTATTTGTAGAGAATGGTGTTTGTTTGACAGTTGCACATAGCGGCGACATTGTTTTGCTCGGAGTTTATTTATTGTTACATTATGTATGTCCTAACGATGTTGATACTCCGAGGCAAAACAACAACATGATTCGAATTGTCCTCTAGCTCATGTGCCGCTACATATTCTTAATGTTTCTATTATCTATTAGACAGCACCTATATGGATAACAGGCTTCATGAAATCTTCTCTTAATTTGCTGAACACCAGACCGGATTGGGTGCTATGATTAGAAGGTAGATTAAGGCTTTTTTTTACAGGGCCGTTCATCAGCTTGCTTAAGGATTCCTGGCTGAAGATGGAATATTCTAAAACGATCAAATAATTCTTAAAAATTATCGTCCTGTATAATCAATTAATATTAATATTATTATATATCGTTATGTATGGATCATTGACAATTATATTAAATAATAAATTATATTTTTACCTTGAGCAAATGTTGGTTCTGACACAAGCCTTTGCATAAGGGAGAGTTGATTGCTATCGGGTTCTATTTTCGTTAGAATGTTATAGAAATCGATATTATTAGTAACTTCACCAATCACTCCTTCGGTATAGCTCCACAGCTTGGTTGCGTTTGTCCATCTTTTGCTATCTACGGCCTCTTTTGTTCGTAGAGCTGCTTTGTTGATCTTCTCATAGCCGTCAGTGTCTACCATACCCTACAAAAATATTTTGCCAATTAATATAAAAAATGGATAGTGTATAGATGATGTAAAAACTGAAAATATAACTGATAACATTAAAGAAGGTTTGTCGTACTGTGGCGAGTAAAAAGGGCGCCCAAGTCATCACGGAATCAATGGGGGAGATCCAGGCGTCACCAAGGGCTACACCCTTCAAGTTACTCTTAATTTTTTCTTGTTGTTGTGCCTGTAATTTGAAAAAGAAAGATGAAGCAATGGTAAAAGGAACATACATGCAAAAGTCGGATATTAAATAAAATAATTTAATTAAAATATATTACCTTACCTTGTACCATGAAAGAGCAAATTCTGCACCCATTTTTCCTCCATAAGACTCAGTGGTGATATATGTGGGCACATCAGCGAATTCCGGTAGCTGTTTCAAGAAACCTTTTATACATTCCAAGAGATCGTGTGCGATCTCTGCATTCGTTGTCGTATATCCTCCTAGCGTAGTGGTATAACTGAAGCCCGTGCCGACTGGGTTGTCGATGAAGAGAACGTTGTAATCTTTCACCTGTGAATGTTTCAATATTTATTTATGATATTTATATTTACTTAATTACTCTTAAAGCTTCAAGAAATTATTTCAGAGATATTTTTATTAACGACATTTTTTTAACTAACTTTCCGTGTACGTAATGAAAATACTAAATGTAATATTAATAATAATCTTCGATAGACTTTTATAAAAAATTCTATGGTTTGTCGGAAATATTGATTTATAAAGAAAGTATATATATACTTATATAACATATCAATCTCTAGTTTTAATGTTACATTAAAACTGTTCAAACCGTGAGAGCATTTTACCGAAGAAGATTAATTTCTTTTTAATCACGACTAAATCATGAAACCGGACATCTATTTACTTTACCAATGATCTAATTTCATTTGACGAATTTCAAGTTAACACCGATATCGGGGCTTGCTTAAATGGAACACGATAAAACAAGAAAGAAAGATCGACCAAATCGATAAGTTTTAACTCATGTTAAAGTCATCTGTTGACTTTCTGTCCTACCCAAGTGAAATTCCTCGGCTTCAAGTTGACGTCCAGAGGTCCAAGTTCCTCAAAGTTACCATAGGATGTGGAGGATGCCCCGGGTCCACCTTGCAACCAGATGATCAACGGTTTCTCATAGTAGGATGACACATTCGCAGTGGTATAATAAAGCCACCAGAACATATGCGAAGTCGGTCGTACTTTCACGTATCCCCATTCTTGTTCTCCAGGACCAAATCCTTTTTTGGCTGTCGAGTAAAAGCGTTGTTTGATTAGAAGCGTAATCTTTGGCGTATTTGCATAAGAGTTTTAAAGATTTCGTAATTTCTAGTCGAAGTAAACGAAGGATAGATGGTGTTAATATGTTGACGCTACTAAAATTACTAGAAGTGATCATAGTTGCGTTACTTCAAAAAGAAATGCCACATTACAGAATAGCGTGTGGAATATAACGTTAATTCTTTTCTTATTTATTTATTTTTCTTTCTTTTTTGTTGAAGAATATCTGACCTGAATTACAACGACTGAAGAATATGGTGCAAGGAAGTGTAAAGACGAGTAGCTTAAACTATGCAGATTTTAACTTGGATGTCTACGTATATTTGCTGAGCTTTAGAATATGACAGTACAAACAGGAATATTCTTCTGCAGAGTAAACGATTTAGTCACTTTTGCATAACTATTGACAGAACTTTTTCTTTTTTGTGGATAAATGAGTAAATGATATCTCGTAGAACATTAGTGTTTAGTTGTTTGAAAAAATATTTGAAATAAAGTATCTCAATTAGACTGGAAAGATCTAGTTTGAAAATGATAATTTCATAAAGCAGGAATTTAAAATAGAAAATGGTGTTGTAGAAATCTAATAAATAGGATATACATATTTATACTTAAATATCATATTTTATTAGCACCATATCTTAATACATAACAACATCCTACTCTATCTTGAAGCATATTTACAGTATAGGTACTATTATATATTGCTATTATATGTACATGTTATACATTATTATATATAATATATATAATAATATAATAAATATAATAATATAATATATATAATATATATAATAATGTATACATATAATACTTAAATATAGTACCTATATTATACTTATCCAGATTATACTTACAAAGGGCTTCGGAAGCGAAGCACAGTGTTACAAGCAGGAGTGTCAAGAACTTCATCATTGTTGCTTGAATAACAGACAATTAAAGACTGAACGTTTATACCACGAATCTCGACAGGATGGTCTTATCTACCATTAGCGAGCGATTGATTAGATATACAGGGACCGATTAAACCCGCTGTTTAAGGTTTCCACATTTTTCGGTGACCCAATCTGCTGCAATCGAACGGGGTGATTTCCTATTAATGATATCCCATTAATTCCTTCCACTCGAAGGATTTTGTAAATGATTACCATCCTCCTCAGGTGATCGCACTAAGCTCATCAGCAAGTCACAAGCGTATAAATACCTCGCCTTACATGTTGTTATTTTGTTTCCCGTTAGTCGATTCTGTCGAATTGTACGCGACTCTCCAACTGCTATTCGGGACATCAAGCTGGTTTCCAGAAATATTTAAAAATAATGATAATAAAAAAAAAGAGGAAAATAGGGACGAGTACCGCTTTCACGAACGAAATGTAAATAACAGTTATTCCGTGTGTACCAGTTCTGTGCAACAGGTTTTACGGTTTTCTGACTTTTTAAGTAATTTTTTAACTCCTGTTTAACATCTATATATTTTTCCTTGACATTTTCTGGAACGTCGTCTTATACTTTTTTTATGTTAAACATTTTAATTTTAACTGATTAATTTCTTCATAAAAGAATCGATCAATCTTATTAGTTGAACGAATAATAATTTACTTTTTATTTCTTTTCGATATCTTTAATCAATCAAAACGATAAATTAGCGATTTTCTATTTTGTACGGGCGAGACAATTGATCATTATGATTGGTAGATCAACTATAGCTATATAAATAATTATTGTGAAATCAAGCCATCCCGTCGAAGGTCAAGTTTACGGAGAATTTAAGAAAGAAACCTGAAGAACTCGCTAGTTTCTTGATTTCGATATCATTGATGTAACTCGTAATACTTGTATCTATGTGTTAGAGATGTATGGAACAGGAATTGCGGCTGATTTCTGTGTCAACGCTCCAGAATGTGGACATAGATACGAAATCTCATAAAAACACGCATTTGTCGATTTAAGCTATCGGATGATTTATTACCTATCAGAAATTCTATTATTTATGAAATCTGTTTCTTCCTGGGAAAATGTTTCCGGTATAAATACGATGGAATTCTTAAAATTTCCCCAACTAGCATTTTGGATCCACTTTTATACGCGTTTATCTACGATGAGCCTTGTTACCTTTATTATTGATTTAGTCATATGATTATTTTATTAAATACATTATGTTATTATTATATTATTATTCAGTCTACTATTCATATCAATATATATTATATTATCATACCACCATTAAGACTTTTCCTAAGAATTTCTTCAAACTCTATTATTGCGAAATGCATGTTTTCACTCTATAATAATCTCAACAATCTTTCTCGTGAGTCGAAATTTCTTAAGGCTACAAGCAAAAGTCACAGTCATCCACACAAACATTAGTTTGTTAACCAATTAACACATTCATCTCTGCCGCACAACGGTGAAATTTCATTTCCGTTTTCCCTCCTTCAAAACATTCTTGTCTTATTCTTTCCGTGCTCGGGTCGCAGGTTTTCATTCGCCTTTGTTGTCGAGACTGATCTCATTTGCATAACGTAGGAAAGATAATACAGAATCCGAAGAAGAATGGAGAAAGACGATGAAGTTGTTAGAAAATTTGAGAATGATGTTTAATTAGTGAATAGTACTTTCAAGTGTAAAACAATACGAGCTGCTCGGAAATGGAAGAATTCTGATTAGTGATGATATTTAGAAATGTCTGAAAATCTCTGGTTCAAATAGCACCAATACAATCATTTTTTCTAATATTTAATTCTTCAGTATATGTGTATATAATCTCTACAATTTTTAATATGTGTATGTATAATATGTACGCTGTATTAAAGTATCTTCAATATCTGCAAAGGATTGAAGAGTGAATAAAAAGGAAAAAGATACTTTAGAGAATATGGACAAGCGGACATAAATCTGTACCTATACGTATCTATAGGTACCTATATGCATAGTAAGATAGTGAACAGTTTGTAGAATAAACAGAGATTAATGTACACAGTTTGGTTGAACGAACCTTATTTCTAAGAATAAAGAAACAAAATGATAAGATGGGAATAGCTACCGTAAAACATTAAACACACACGTGGTTACTATTTCCTATTGATGATTGTTGCCTTCGGTTATCCTTGATCCCTCTTAAAAAGAGAAATCGCGGTTGACCAGTCGATTCGTAGAAAGAGATCCACAATTACAGGTTCTATGCAAAATTTCGCAAAATTTCCCGGATACCATTACCATTTTCTGTGTCCTCGATGCACATGTAACATGGAACATTGTAGTCGAGGATATTGCAAATATACTTGTTTTTCTTATTCATTATAATTGAGATTTTCTTCTGCTTTTTCTTTTTCGTTTCTTGTTATTATTTGATTTATTGTTAGATATTTACTTAGCATCTTGTGGATTCTGTTGGAATGCAAAGGTATACATATATGTAGTTACTATTTTACGACACGGACGACACGTGTGTACGTGTTACGCAATTTGCTGTGTTACGAAGTTGAAGAAGTGAGGCACGTCGGATCGTTTCGTCGTTAGTCGTTATGGAAATTCTAGTCACGAATCGAACATTGAACCGTTTCGGAATACAATCTTCTTTCGTATTTCGTTAATCGTAGCAGCTTAATCAGATGGGTGTTCATTCTGAAATTTTACGCATCGTCAGTCTTTCTTTGTTCCAATATTTTTGGTAGCTTTCCTTGATTTTTTAAATTTTACGGTGTTGTAATTATAAATAAATGTTTTTAGATATATACTTAGTATATATAGATATATGCCTAAAATAGATTTGCCTTATTTCTGACTCTTTGGTTTTCTTTCATAGATAATTACTGAATTTCTTCGTCATGAAGGGGTTACAGACAATAAGTCTTCCAAGGTCGTTAAAGTATATTAAGAAGTCCAGTGGATAACTAAACATACAAAAAAGGTACATTTCCATTCATTGTGTTTCGCTCGACTATCCTTGAAGCTAGCATTGAGAAATATTTTTTTCTTAATCGCACCTCAACGACGAATGCTCGACTGATGACGTTGCCACTTTCCCCTCGTAACTATTTTTCACTTTCAAAGTGCGTACGCGATCGATAGGGAGCATTTCTCCGGCGTTTTAAACATCAATTTACTCGAATTTGTTCAGGGCAACAGCCAAGCGATCGATTATCGTTAATCTTGCTCGTTATGATCGCTTCTATTAAAGAGAAAATAATCAGCAACACTCTTTATCGCAGCACTCGAACTTCTTGACACTTCGATGGCATTTGATTGAATTGTCAACGAGATAATAATTAATCTCATAATAGTTACAATTGAATTGGATTTCGTAGAGTTCGTTGATTTCAGATTTTTAAATACGGGTTGATTGATCGTTAACTTGAAATTTCTTATCACTAGCGTGTTTCTTTTAATTGGAAACATAAGAAATATCTTCTAAGATCTAAAAAGTGATGTTTGTGAGAATTGTCTGGTATGGAAAAGATATCTTTATATTAAATTGTTGAGTTGAGTATCTTAAATGAAATAGTATATTGTATCGGTATATTATTAGTCAATGAAAGATTGACTTAATTTATTTAAATAAAATATTACGTTTTTATGAAATACTACTTTTGTGCTCAATCATTGTTGTGGTCGAATAGGAGCTCTCTCATGAATGCAAATGATTAGCTTGTACCTCATCAATACCACTCTATTCTTCAACTCACAGCTATGAGATGACAGGTATGATAAATTGCACTGACACAGCGCATAGTCTTACTGAAAATATTTATAAATAAGTTCTATGAATTTTCATTTAATGTACATACTATTATCTGAAAATTCTTTGTAATGGTACAAAACAAGCATGGTCATTCTTTCCTCCTACTTTTAAAGCACCAATCTCGTACTATTTAATTTTATCAAATCTTTACCCAATTTATCATCTAAAAATCAGAATAAAGAAATAAACTATCAATCAATAATAATACGTGATAAATAATGCACAAACAGTACCTCCAATAAAGAGGATGTACACGTATTATACAAATTATGGTTGTGGCTTCGCTTCCAAATTGAAAATAATTATCCTTATATAAGTCTCTTCCGGATTCTCTTCAGGAAGAAGCAAACAATTTCGTCCGGGCTCTATGTCGACGTTGAACAAAAAATCGGCAGCTTGCGTAACCACTAGTATTACCCACTATATCGTGAAAGTTCTACCGAGAATTAAGAAAGGAATGAGAAGAAAGTGAAAAAAATGATGTGTTTAACGAAATTTTATTTATAAAAATTTTTCTTGCTTACGTTTTTTCAAGTTAAAGTCATAAAACTATTAAAATAATAATTACCATACCTTTGAAAAGCGATACACAGAGAGAAATATTTCCCCCATATCTTGAAGAGGCGCTGGAAGTTTTCTTTCATTGAAGCGTTTATTTGATCGTTTATAGGTGTTTGTATATTTTCAATTCTACAAAAAAGAGAATTTTTATTTGATTTTTACTTCTGAGTGGTAAAAAAGAATGTAGGAAATTAAGAGTCTAATTTTTATACATCTTGTAGTATCTGTTTTACAACCTTCTTGTTGGCCATTTTGAGTGTCCGATAATACGGAATCAATGATAAGATCAATTACATATCGACGCTGAGTATGCAATTAGAAAGATTAGTCAAACCGTGAACGTTCCGTTTGGATAAGTTCAAGTAATAAAGATAATGGAAATAATAGGCAGGATGTGACGATTGAGATAGCGAAGAAAAAGGCGATAATGAGGGACGAGTGTCGATTGACGAGAATTCTATGTTTTCCTGAACAACGGTCTCGTAGCGTAAATGTCGATTCTTTCAGAAGCGAATTAAGGGTGAGAACAAGGGTAGCTGATGATATTGTATGTATATGCAGAAGAAATATGCAGAAGGAATATTAATTGTATAGTCACACGGTATATGAAGATGTTTATAGTTATTCTATTGATTATAAGAGATCCAGTGCTTTGAATTATTCTCCATTTTCATGTTCAACACATTTTTGGTTCATCCATTTTGGATTCTGAAATTGCATTAAATATTATTTCAGTAATAATATTACAGAAATATATTACTTAATTTAAATATTTACATATACTTATTCTTTAGGCTTTATTTAATTATTTAAAAAAAAAATATCTTTATGACTACTGAAGTATTAAAATTGAAAAAATGAAAAAGTTCGTGGTACATTAAGAGAGACATCAGATTTGCAGTCGTACTTCCCGGTCGAACTTTTACTCACGTTCGGAATGCAGTTCGTACATGGATTCTTCATTATACACTTTAAAGAGTATTTCACTTACGTATTTGACATAATGGTCGGTAGAAAATCCGCCTTTTTCATTGTAGGCAACTAGATATGTCAAACATTTGTCTTCTCTTTGGTTTTTGAAATAAACCTGCAGAATTTATTTATCTACTTCATGATAAAAGTTTTTCGTAATATATCCTGTAAACATATATTCAGAAGAGTGCAGTTACTTCCTTAAACAGAAAAATTCAAACTTGAGTCATTAATTTTAAATAGAAATGTCTAAATTCAAATTCAAATTTTTAAATTTAAATTCAAATTCAAATTTTTAAATTTAAATTTAAATTCAAATTTATATTCAAATTTAAATAAAAATTTTCAAGTCAAGGGTCTGGAAGTCTCGCGCGCGACACTTACTCTAATCACCAATAATAAAGATCGAAATTGAGGAAAACCAGAGTGAAAATGTTAACAGTTTAACGTAATCGTTTTGCAGCTCACGTGGCCGCTTGTGTATTCGAACAAATCTAAAATCACAGTACGTGCTACTTATACATATCGTATTTGTTGCATGCAAAACAGTATCATGAGTTTCTAACGCGTTTTCAGCCATTGAATTCTCAAGGATTTGCAACAATTATATAACATATTACAAACATAACTTTCTAACAATTCTAATAAAATACCTTTCAACATTGATGAAACACTATCGTTGTTCTGAATATTAAAATCCAATTAAGATATTGTTACATTTTTATATTTAGACATTTGCGATTCACTGCTTTTGAAATGTAAATCACTTTAAATATTCATTAATAGGATACAGATAACAGCTGATCAAATACAAATATTTCATAATAGGTAAAGAAGACCAAATGAACCAAGAGTTTCTTAATGACTTTTAAACTAATTTTTAATCCTAAATCCAGTGCTAAACATGGAATATTAGGAACAGGATTTGTAAACTTTGACAAACTTGTAAAGAGGCTATATCAACAGTTCGATCGAATTCTCGAAAACACGAAACAGCATCAGTCGTGTATTTTCGGCGAATTTTAATGATCTGTTAGTTTATCCTCGCAGACGAATGGCGTGGAACGGATTGGTATCGTATATTTCCACAGACACGCCTCCAAAGGAACAAAAGTTTTCGCTGTCTTCTTCTAATCGTATCGTTTTATGCATGTTAAAAAGTGACGAAAATATTTATGTCAATAGATAACGTAACATAAAATAAGTATAATACAAAAACATTTACCTTTGCAATATGTTACTATAAAAATTTATTGACATAATGATTTTCATAGCAATTACGTTTAAGACTATCATTAGCGGGAAAGAGTGTTATTAGCCTCGTTGAAAATGGTAAACCGGAAGAGGTGCCATCGTGAATATCTTTTCCTCGTTGATGACCACTTAAGAATCTACTTATTTAGCTAAAATAGCTGGTTTGACCACTGTGGCTCGCCTTATCAATATAGAAATCGTGAAATAAAGTCTGATGTGATGCAACTGCTTTGTCGGAAGCCAATTTAGTCTTCTACAAAAGTACTTACAAACTTATATTAGATGCGTCTTATTAATGAGACATATCTAAATAGGTAGAGGAGAGTATTACTTTCATTCTCACAGACATTTTACCGTCATTCTTCACACGTTCTGCAAATTAATCTGAGATCACCGCCGACTCTCTCGTATTCAAGTTATTCGTTCCTTCCCATTTTGGTTTTGTCATTGTATCTATTAAAAACTAGACAATTTCTCTAATATCTTTCTAGCCTGATCAAGGTTAATTTCCATGTAAATCAACAAATCAATTTAAAGCACTACACTGACAATTGGTTGAAAACTTGTAATAATAGTAAATGCTAAACTTTAATTATTGCTAACCAAAGAAAATTTTGTCGTCGATAATAAATTGTTATGATTTCTGTACGAAGGAATTTTGATGAGGAATATAACCTCTTAAGTAAGTATCAGAATTCTTTTTATAAATGTAATTTAAAAGAATTGGTAGAAGCATAAAATCGTTGGATAAAGACAGAAAACAGAGAAGTAAAGTAATCAACGGTGCCCGTACAATAGTTGACGCACAGTGTTACAAATATGACAAACCACTACATGTGAATGCAACTAGTTAGTTGATTGATTGCACAAGCCACCAGCAGAATCGCCCGCAGAAACTGTTAATACACAGGGAACCGAAACCGAGTAATCGTTTTAATTCTACCCGTTGAAGCTTCCTGGTTAGATCAAGAACTTCTTCACCGGAAAAGTAGTTGTTCCTAATGTATTGTTCTGATGCTGTAAATGACGTTTAAAACATTAATTTTCTGCATTATTGTGATGGAGGCAGTGGAAGCGCATTTAAATTCAAGAGGTTTATTATTCTAACCTAATTTGCAAGGCGACGTCCTTGTGAATACTAATGAAATTAATCTTCCCTTTCTTCATCGCTTGGATCACATAATTGTTGCTACATAAATACGGAAGGAAAGTCTACAGGAAAGTGTGCTCTGTAGTGGTAACCATTAAGATTTTCCTGCACGATGGTAAATATTAATGCGATTTGTGCATGCGCAATAGATTCATATACGTTTTTTATATAATGTAACTCTGAAATGTTTAAAATTTAATGAATTCCGCAATAAATAAATTTACTTTTTTATAATGTAATCTTAGATGTTTCAAATTCAACGAATATAATAGTTTTAAAGATTCCATGAACTTTTAACAGTCCCACCTGTGGATCTTTCTTTTACAAGAACATCTAATTGTGGGAAGTACGAATTCCTATCGATTAACTGAAGGGTGCTCAAGATAAAGATCTCCGATACTACATAAACATTCTTTTTTGACACTGAATGACGTTATACGTAGGCATTAAAAATAGGATTAGCTAAAGTTACTTTCTCCGACTGTTTATCTCTCATCTTCTAGCGATATTCGATACTGTCTAGAGGCCACACACAGATTTTGTATGATGCGCATCTGTGCATTATTACATGCGCATCGAATATGGAGAGAACTTATGACGATTGATCCTTGTCCACATACATTTTCAAAGATATGAACCACAAACAATATTAAATTTCAATTTTTTTGTTGTAATATACTAAACTCAACAATAATTCATAGTACAAAAGAAGTTTATACTTTAATTTTTTTAATATTTTTTAACATAAGGAGCTTAACTAAATATGAAATGAAACATGAAGTTTAAAATTGGCGCGTACTCACGTTTCGTAACGTTTCGTTCAACCTTCGTAAAAGCAACAGATAAGGCAGGAAATTCATATTGATTAAACGAAGGAAAACGTAAAAACCTACTTACGTTTTATTGCTCAATTACTTTTCACAACTATATATTTTGGCATGGCTCGAATATTTCTCTTTTACTTATCATATCACCAATGAAAAATGAATTATATACATGTATGTATTGAATGGTTAGATATTACTATGGCTTATAAAGTATTTGGACACTTTCATAGAAAACATTTATGTTTATATTGTATGTATTACAGTGGCTATAAAAGCCACTTTATTTATATACTATTGTATTTATTATAACATTTATATATTAACCAAAGCTCATAATACCATGAAGTTCAAAATATTTGTAAATTGAATAACGTAACGTTAATTAATTAATTCGCAATGAAAGTAGATTTTTAGAAATACTTGTTTTTTAAAAAGTGAAATTTGCTTTACGATAGTCTTCACATATTTAAAGTATGTTTTGATATGTAATCCTTTGAAAAGATTAAAAGGTAGGTATGACATCAATCTTTTTCCCTACTTACCATATTGTAGGTTATTATACATTTCATAATTGTTATGTCAATTTAATTCGAGCTGCTTCTATAACAGTAATCATATACAAATCACATACATTTCGAAATGATCCCGAACGTAGAGAAATAAAATAAGACACGATGTAATGATCCCTTTACTTTTAAAACGAACTCTTAAGTAGCGAGGGACGATGATCATGCTTGTTTGTAGAATGATTCGGATCTCCGCTCCAGGCACAGTGAAAGTAACCAAGCACCATTATCCTTTGGAATATAAAGTGCGGAGAAGACAGCTGCAACCCTAAATCGAAAGAAAGTCAAAGTGACCTGATCATGAGCATAATGACGACTTTCAGTGGCTGGAATCTTTCACACGTGTATCTGAAAATTTTCATCAGGAACTCTATATTTCAAATAGAACCACAAAAACTATACTGTTTGATTTTTAACATTATACATACGTTTCAATCAAATGTTTATGAGAAACGTAACAATAATTATTTAGAAGGAAAAAATATCGGAAATTCTTTGAAAATAGAATAATGAAAGTTGGCAATACATTATTACGTCAAATGGACAATATATTATTTAACACACAACTAGTATTTTTGGATTAGATATAATTACAGTAATTTGAGATGGATTACTTATTTTTGGAGTATTTAATATTATTTTGTACTCAACATTCTGTTTTATTACATTTTATTTATTATTTTATCCCATAGACTGAGAAAAATAAAATTAAATGCTCCAAAATTAAGGAATCAAATTTAAATTATTATATTAGAAATTATTACATAATTATTATATTAAATATGATTCAACAACATGTTCTTTAAATTTTATTTGTAGAGGCAAGAACGATTAGTCAATTCTATATTTTAAAATCTATAAAAACAAAGATTGAAAGAACAAGAAAGTAATAATTGGTCTAATTAGTATTTGTATTTAATTACAATGATATGCACACGAGCGTGATGCATCATACTGTTAGCTGCAATTTATTATTGATGCAGTGACGTGCACTTAAAAGAATTAATGATGCTGTGTTAATTGAAACGTCTAATTTTCCAAGGAAGAATGGCGATTTTCATTTCATGCAGAACGCTTGAACTTTCACTCGAAAATACGAAACACATATACTGGCGCGTGTATCTCACGGTCTACACTCGGTATGAAGATGATAGCAGGGTCAACGGTACTTTTATTGGAAGCGAGAAACTCGCGGTATTCTCTATGCTATTTTCTCTGCTGATGCATCGAGATCAAGAAAGCAATAGTTTACGTTCGGAGCAATTTTTGGTCGCGACCTAGTATTAGAGAACTTTCCTTCAGAAACATTATTTCTTGTAAGGTCAAGAGGATTTACTTTCATTTCCTTCAGAAATTGTACCTATGCTTCAAAATTTTATAATTATTATTTGTATTTATTTACTTTAATACATAAATATTTTAAAATTTACTTTTAGTATATTATTCTATCAATATTATTTTTTAGGAAAAGATTTTTAAAATTAGAAAAAAGATTAAGTAGTAAGATAATTTTAGGATGCATTATTTTTTTCCATGATTGTTCTTCTGAAAAATATGAATGCTATCTAAATAACAATATTCACTTTTTTTTTTAGAACAAGAGGATCTTCAAAATTAAAGGCAATATTGAGAAGAAGTATAATTTGTAAATGCATTTCATCGAATAATAATCACATAATTTCACCAATATACACTTTCTATATAACAAGAAAATTTTCAGAACAAGAAAGAATTCTGAGAAATAGGGCAATTTCAAGAGGTACATTATAATACTTACATTCATTAATGCTCAAATATCGGAAGCTATTATTTTATTAATATTCTACATATGTATGTTCCTTAGTAAGTGTTTCCAGGGGTCACAAAGAGTCTTACTTCCGTGTCGTTCTAACGCTGTTACGGAAATAAAGGATGGTACCGGTGAAAGGTATTAAATCGAATAGCAGGCCACGAGGAGAATCTAAAGAAAGTCAAAGTGACTCTTTAAAAGGTACAATCGAGTTGATGTAGTTTCTTGGCGGTAAAACGTTTATTGTGTGCACTTCGTTTCAAACAAGTCGTTTGTGAGCTTCTTCTCACGTTGTGGCCTCCGATGCGTTTCTCCGATTTGTCGCGTCCTCACCCACATTCTAAGTCAGCTAAATGCACTTCCAGGTTGGAGGTTCCAATATACTTGCTTCTGAATGTACTGTGTGGTTTCTTTCTCTTTTCTACTTTAGAAAATTATAAGTATTTTTCCCCTCTTTCATTAAAAGAAAGTTTGTTAAAATTTTATGTTGAATCATGTTTCTATTATTGTTAGTTATCGTTATTAAATGAGTAATAATTTATTAGATATAACAAGAGAGATAAGTCGACCATGTGCTAATAGAAGTATGAAATGCATTTATACGAAAGGAAAACAAGGAAATAAATGAAAAGAAAATGAAAGGAGAAACAGTTATAGCTGTTTTAAAGAGGTTTAAAAGGAGAGCTGAAAAATGAGCCAACATTATTAGAATACAAATAGGTTGGCTAGTTTCCATATTACGTTGAGGGAATAAATAAAACCGGATTTAGAATTATTGAGAGATATGAGAAATAGTAGGGCATATCAGTATGTCTAAAAGGAATGTGAGCATTTGCATAAGGAATTGTAAAACGTAGAAAAATTTATGTCATGTTATTATGTATTGTCTGTTAAAAGATAATAGATGTTTAAACTCATTAAAAGAAAAGGATAAAAAAGAATAGTCCTTTCTAGAAAGTTGAGTATTAATTGTCCTTTTAAAGATTCATTTTTGAAATTCCAAGAGGATGTTGTGGAGTAATTATTCAAAGAGAAAGAACCATAAACTATTGGCGATGTATTAGTAGGAGCACGCTTGTAAATTAGTCGATTGTTCTCGTCAAATCCAGTCGGACATTCTGCAGATTTTTCAAATTTAAGCACTAATTAAACAGCGAAGGATACCAATTTCGTACAAACTGTTACTATAGATATGATTATGATATAGATATGATAGTCTGATTTCCATAAATTTCAGTAATTATCTTTTAATTAAATAGTTACTTGTAATTTAATGATTTGATCATAATTCCTGTATTTCAAGATTTATTAAAATATCAGTCTTAACGATGAAACTGGAAGAGGATCCAGAATTTTCGTAAGTCAAAGTTGAAATGCTGAAAGCTAAGAAATACTACAAAAGTTAAGGGGATGAAAAATATAGGTAAGATTAAAAATATTAAGAACACCATCCAAGGCAGAAAAGTTCAGAAGATTAAAGATAAAAAGAAAGGCAAAATCAACAAAGTTCAAAAGATTAGAAATAGTAGAAAGGGCTGAAAAGCTGGAAAAGTGAAATATGTGGGGAAAATGAACAAATTTTGAAGATTAAAAATAACATAAAGATGAAAAGTCGATTATGTCAATTTCTCTCCATATTCGACAAGAGCTCTGCATGCTTCCTCTTAATACCTGCGTCCTTTCTCTCGTTTTTAGACGTGTTCTTGTCTTCTTCACTCTCTTGAGTCAATCGAAACAAAAGTTTCATTACGAGTCGATGATCAAAGCACGTTTCCATGACAAGTAAGTGAATTTCGCGTGCTCCCCGAGGGTCATTAATATTTTATACGGAGTACGACCGATAATGTTCCCATTCCTCGTTCACAACTCTCACATCGTATCTAATCTTTACCGACAGTTTGCGTAATCGAGACAGTGGTCCCTGCTGCGTGGTCGACGGTTGGGCAACGAAATCTCTAACAGAAGACAGGTGGATCCAAATTTCTCCCCGTTCTGGGAAGGAGAAAGAAAAATTAATCGACGATCACACGTGTTACCAAATTACCTGATCCCTAAAATGAGATTGGAAATCGTCATTAATTCAATATTTGAAGATAAACGAATCTGTATGACGATAAGCAACCAATTAAGATTGGTAAAGTGAATGAAATTTGAGAAAACTTCTAGAAATTTAGAATTAAAGATTATTAGGAAATTGTATTTACCTAAGAAAAGAGCATGTTGGGATGAAAAATATTAGATGTTTCAAATGTCTGACTTAGTCAAATTAAATGTTCCTTATGGAAATGAGAGGAGTAATGGAAGAGGTGGTATCGTAATAATTCGTCAATTATCTATATTGGATTGTTCGTAAACTTTCTAACAAGATGTTAAGAAAATTTTATAACAGACAATATGTTTTTATAAAATCAATATTTTGTTAAATGTAGATCTTTCTTATCGATGTATTTTAATCATCATGCACCATGGCACAGTTTTATAATTGCTTTCTTGACTAATTTCTTGTCTTTTCTTTTCACTAATTTTCCGAAATAATTTTTACAAGCTATTTTATTATTTGTCAAAGATTCATAATAAAAAGTTCTTTTTCGGATTGTTATTCCAGTCAAATATACAACACGACATAATATAAATTTCCAGAAGCTTTACGAACTTTCAAAACAATCCAACATTAAATAATTCATCCCATTGTAATCAATTATACTTAAAATTATATTACATGCATATTAAGTATGGTATATCTGACTTTCAAGGAGGCTACAATCGAATGATTAATAGAAATTATGACATTGGAAAATACCAATTGGTTGCCGTTTTGTAACGTTCAGCGCTTTCCTGGGATTACATGCGAGTCGGAGATCCAGCGGGTATAGACGATTGCATAAAACGCTTTAACTGTTTTAGCAGTGAAAGCAAACAAATACGCAACCGTACAATGTTCTTTCTTGTATATACTCGGATACCAGGATTCAAGAGACTGGCTTATCTTTAATGAGTCAATTCTACAATGTTAATTGATCTTCTATGCGTAGAGTGTAGACAGATGTAGATTTTTCATGCTGCTGCATCATTTCCTTAATTTACATCTACAAGATGAGTTCTAATAAAAATGAATTCGAAGTTTGCCAAAAATTTTTTCTGGGAAGATATACCAGGGTTTTATTTTCTTATTTTTGAAAATAATTTTCTTAAATAAATTTTCTTATTTTTTTCTTATTTTTGAAAATGAGAACTTGGCAAAAAAAAAGAAAGCTATATTATGTACAATGTACACTACAATTTTGTTGCAGTTTCAATTTCTGGTTAAAGTATGTATTTGCAAGGGATTCGAATTTCCTTGATCAAGATTTGATTAGACATGAAAATGTTACATAATCTTGAAGTATTTGAAAAGGCGTGAATCTACTTAAAAATAGGACTTATTATCTTCTCTCTCTATATGCTAATAAGATGTTTCAATCTTTATAGTTAAATTTTTACTTAAAATCCTACTAACATGTTTTAAAATGTTAGAGCTTTTAGCCAGCAACCTGACTCGAAAGTGTTCACCTGTTTAAACGAGTAGGACGAGTAGCACAACGTTCTGAAAAAAATCCACGTTTCGCGTCTGGTACGGTGATGGCACCCAAATGCCCCTTTTACCTTCGACGATGATCATAACGCGTTGTAGATCCCCTCCAGAGGTGAGTTGAGGATGTAAGCGCCACAGAGACCCCCGTATAGCGTTGCGGATGCACTCATGGATATACCCCTCCTCGAAATATCTCTATGCTTAGGGCGACTAGCCGTCTAGGCGGAGGAAACATTCGCTATAAAAGGCACCGTAGCCACGAGGAATTCGTCAGAGGAGTGACGAACCGTAACCAAAAAAAAAAAAAAAATATATATAATAATAATAAAGGCGGCAGCCTTTGCCGTTTTTTCCTCGTCATCGCGCGGTGAACGACACCCCTCAAACTTGTGAAGATGCGGTCTAGCCTGGTCAGTGTCCAATTTTTGTCATCATCTTTGTCACTATTGTTTCGTGGCACGGATTCGTGTAGTACAAGTGTATCTGTGGAACAAAAGAAATGTGATATCTTTTAACGATACTCGCGGAGGAGTGATGAGAGAGTTATTGGAACCGAGCTTTGGTGAATTAACACGTTCACTGCGAACTATGCGAACCATTGGATCGTACGGATAGGATACCGAATTAAACGTGGAACGCAAGAAATCACAAAATTGTGGAAAAAGATAAATAATAATTGTTATAAAGAATAGTAATTCACGCAAAGTTTTATAACATACAGACAAGTGTTATATGGGAACTGTTCGAGTAGTTCAAGAAAAAAGTGGTACAAGTGACAAAATCTTTAATTCGAGAGATTGGTAAAGTTAATAATTTCTTTAGTAGAGAAATTTGTATGATTTTAAATATTAGGTTATCCGAAATGTTTCTTTCATTTTATAAGGAAATAATAGAAGCACAATGCTTTTTGTTTTATATTAGTTTATTGAATTATGCACGAACATAATAATAGAAATATAATGAAATTTATCATACCTAATTCAATAAAATAATATAAAACAGAAATTGTTGTTCATCTATTATCACTTTATGAAACGAAAAAAACTTTTCGGACAACCTAATATTAATATACTATTTCGTTATATGTATTCTATGCTTATATGTATGCTTCTTGTATTTATCTTGTTGGAAGAAGAAACACTTGTATCATTTTTCACTGGTAGTATATAACATTGTAGTTAATGAAATTCAATCATTGCGATCCACAGTGGGCGTGTTAATAGAGTTTTGTTCCTCGAGATATCAAGTAGAATAGTAGGTTGGTTTTATAAGTCAGGGTGACAGTGAATCTTGGTATCACGTGTCTCAATGTATCATAGCATTATAACGGTTGGTCTTCGTGGTTATATAGTGATTCTTGGTTCTTTGAAGATAAGGTTGAATTATCTTGTTAGGAATATTGAACTTGTCTATACTAAAACATGAAAATTTTGCTCATCAAAAATTTCTAAATTCCTTGATTTTTGAATCTGAAAATTCCAGAAATCATGAATTGTAGATCAGTAGGTATCATTTTGATGTCACACTACTAGATTGAAGAACTTCTCGAAAAGTTCAAATTGCAATTCTGAATGAATATTTTATTAGCAGGTTCCGTTTCCTTCTTCGTGTCATACTACTGACCTGAGGAATTTCTTGAAAATCTCCCTCGTTTATCTTCTCTGCGAGTAAGGTTACAGTTTGAAATATTGATGAAAACCAAACTATATAGTTTCGTTCACGAATAGTTGGTGAAGTTAACATTCCGTTCGAGTCACCGAATTCAGTACGTCGATGCTATTTTCTAGGAGCTATCCTAAGTAAGTATTCTCGTCGCTTCACGTTGTGCAGAATGGAAAGTCGACCGTTGTGCTCGTGCCTCGAATGATCATCTTTCGTAAAATTGTACCAAAGATATCAGAAACTCGTTTACCTTCCACATTTAACCCAGTTACGGAAATCTGTTTCCGTAAAAAAATTCCAATTCCATTAAATTATTCATTTCTACAACATTTCTTTTCTCAAACGTCATTCCTTGAAATTTGTAAGCTCTTCACATCAATTCTTAGTGATTGTTCAGCGGTTTATCTTTAATGTATCTATATGTGAAAGAATATGCCGAGATGTCACACTTTTGCCTTTCTATCGTTAGGTTAATGTCATTTCCAACAACTTTCCCAATACTTTCATAAATTTGGATTATCGACATTATCATTTATTCAATCAATTAACAGACCATCAACCTTGATACAAGTTAATATGATTAAAATTTGTCTCTAAAATTGTTAGTTTATTCTGAAACTATTACCTATAATAGCATAGTGATAATCTTTTTTAAACACTCTCGACAATAGCTTATTTGCTAATCTCTGATTTTAAATTCTAGTGTCGTGGTAATGTTCTCAGAATATTTTCTTATTAAAAGATATCGTCTCTAATAGCATATTTTTTAATCTGAGACTTAAAAGCCTGTAACAATATCATAATTCTTTAAAAGACTTTTAATCTTAAAATGTCATTGACAACGGTGTATTTTTTAATCAAAGACTGAAAATTTCATTCCCTAAAAAAATTAAAAATTGAAATTAAAAATCGAATAATCTTCGGGTTATTACTCTCCTGGATCGGTCCGGGTATTGATCTTGACAAAGCAACTGTGGCTTACGGTAATCAACGTAACAGGAAGGCCAATGGTAAGCCGGTTCACCAAAATGGCTGCCGACCAAAATAAAAAGCAAACACGTTTCGGAGCGAGAAACGAAACTGAGAGGCCCACTTTCCCGTCGGTCTTCCTGGCGTTAATGAACAGCTACGAGTTTCACGATCAAGCTCCTGTTTCCACGTTGGTAAAGGGGAAAAAGAAGAGGAAAAAGGGGGCCACCGTTGACCCCATTCCTGGTCTTGTTTATGTCCGTTCGTTAGTTTGCACGCGGTCACTTTCATTTTTGAGAGAGACGATTGTAAACCATCCTACAAGATATATCATTCGTAACTTTTTAAGGACGTTTGCAGAAAAAGTGGTTATCGATCTTCTCCATGAACTGTTTTTTTTGTTGAAAATTACTCTTCTCTTTTGGTCTTTGAGTTTTGTTTTTATCGTTATTTTTAATCTAAAAAGAAAAGAGAAGTATATTATTGGGATGAAGTTGCAAGTGTTGCAAAATTTTTGTTATTAAAGGTGAAGCTTTTGAATGTAACTTCTATTGTTCTGGGAGAAATATGAAAGACAGATTATTTTGCAATTGCAATTAGCTTTGTCAGAGGTTGATACTATACAGACACAGTTCACAATAAAAAAAATTGTAACTTTGATAACTGTATGTGATACCGAACAATGAAAATTTTAAATTTTGTTCTTCTTTTTGTGTTTAAATTTGCGTCATATTTAATTCACATTTGTTGGAATCAATATCGATTTGATTAGAATTAATTACTACTTCATCAATTGTTAATTCTGAATGGATTCATAATCAAGAAACTGTTCAATTAATTTCACTAACAACGAGCACTACACCTCTACAAAGATATCTCTATTAAAATTCTTCTCCTCTTTTCAAATTTCAATTTTAGCGTATGGAATAAAGTATAAGAGGTACTTGAACGCTCGCGTGATCGATGGTCAAGATGTAAAGAGAGATAGCGCGTGAAGGTCGAGCGGAATATAGATTGAAATCAGCCTGTAATTATAAGTATAATGCTCGTGTACGAGGTACTGTTTCAGTTAAAACACAGTAGATTGTATCTGCAGTTGCTTGAATATTTAGAGGTTGTTACTGTGTTACTAGGTATATACCTAGTATAATTATGTATTATACAGTCACTAGAGTCACCTAGATGACTAACGTACCATGATTGGTTCATTTGCATCTTTGCTTAGACGATGAGTGTATTTTCTTTCGATAGATGATACCGACTCGATTTCATTTACATTTCCGTAAATATTATATATTTTACTCCTTCTTTATTGTTTGTATACTTGCCTATCTCGTATGCCTGATAATAAATAAAGATGTGAAATAAATGAATAAATTATAGATGTGAAAGGAAGTAATAATTCTTAAATAATTGGTAATTAAAAAATAATCTTTGCAGTTATTCCTGTGTTGCTTCCTTTTCGTCTCTGCTCTTGGGGACCCGATAAGGACCAAGAAAGAGTGAGTAGATGACTTTGTAATTAATTGGCGAAATAAATAGCTGTGAAATTTGTAACAATAGATGTATGAATTAAAAAATCGTATTTAATTAATAGTGAATAGTTAGCGGATATTTATACATTTATGGGAAATTTAAATACGTAAAAATATATAAAAAACCAAAAGTATTCGTTATAATATTTAGAGGATAAAATAGATTTTTGCTTAGATCTTATTTTTTTAACTACGTTCATAAAAATATGAATTTGTAAAAACACATGCGATTAAGTATTTTGTATTATATTGTATATAGTAATAATAATAATATTATACAAAACAAATATTTTAATATAGAAAAAAATAATTACAAATTTCAGAGCACCTCTAAGCCCACCTCCAAGCCAATATGGCCCACCTGCGACTTCTTATGGAGTTCCAAATGTAGGAAGCTCCTACAACGCACCATCTGATTCTTACGGTGCTCCACCACCACCATCTTCCTCCTATGGTGCACCTTCCTCTTCTTACGGTGCTCCATCAGGACCATCCTCTTCCTACAACGCACCATCATCCGGTTATGGTGCTCCATCAGGTCCATCCTCTTCTTACGGTGCACCATCGTCCAGTTATGGTGTTCCATCAGGTCCATCCTCTTCTTACGGTGCACCATCGTCCAGTTATGGCGTTCCAGCAGGCCCATCCTCTTCCTATGGTGCTCCATCCGATCACGGTGTTGATCACGGTTCTTTTGGAGGCGATCAAGGATATAGTAGCGGTGGATCCTTTGGTGATGATCATGGAAATGGAGGTGGTCATGGATCTTTTGGAGGTGACCATGGATCCTTTGGAGGTGGTCATGGATCCTTTGGAGGCGACCATGGATCCTTCGGAGGCGATCATGGATCCTTTGGAGGCGACCAAGGTTCATTTGGAGGAGACCACCATGGAGGAGGAGGAGGAGGAGGAGGAGACCACCATGGAGGAGGAGGAGACCACCATGGAGGAGGAGGAGACCACCATGGAGGAGGAGGAGACCACCATGGAGGAGAAGGAGGAGGAGGAGGAGACCACCATGGCGGTGGTGGTAGTGGGGGATTATCAACTTCCTATGGTGCTCCAGCACAATCTTATGGCCCCCCAGCACATTCTTATGGACCACCAGCGCAATCTTATGGACCACCAGCGCAATCCTATGGACCACCAGCGCAATCCTATGGGCCACCAGCTCAACCTCAAGGAAAATGGGAGAAGAAATTAACGTGGAAAGCAGAATGGAAGCAGATCTGGAAAACAGAACAGAAATTAATTTGGAAACAAGAATGGAAAAAAGTTCAAGTACCTGTTTGGAAGGAAGTTCAGGTTCCAGCGTGGAAAGAAGTTAAGGTACCAGTTTGGAAGAAAGTCCAGAAACCTATTTGGAAGGAGATCCAAGTGCCAGTGTGGAAAGAGGTCCAAGTACCAGCCTGGAAAAAAGTTTGGAAGCCAGTTTGGAAAGAAGTACAGGTACCTATATGGAAAGAGGTTCAGGTACCTGACTGGAAGAAGGTCTGGGTTCCTGAATGGATTAAAATAGGTATTCCTGGTGAGCAATATGTTGGTAAGGATCATCATGGTTGGCAGTATACCAGTCATGATCTTTGGAAGAAGAAACTGATTTGGAAACCTATATGGAAAAAGATCTGGAGGACAGAAAAGAAGCAAGTCTGGGTTAGTGAGAAGAAACTAGAGTGGAAAGCTGAATGGAAACAGATCTGGAAAACTGAAAAGAAACAAGTTTGGGTTAGCGACAAGAAATTGGTTTGGAAAGAGGAATCGGTTCAGGTCTGGGTACCTGAGAAGAAGCAAATTTGGGTAACACAGAAGAAGCAGGTATGGAAGGATGAGTGGAAGAGCAAATGGGTGCCAGTGTGGAAGGACGTACAGGTACCAGCGTGGAAAAAGATATGGAAGCCCGTTTGGGAGAAAGTTTGGGTACAGACTGAACCTCACCACGACGAACACCATGGATACAAGTAAAACTTCTGCCATGAGATTCTTCGTTCGATCTTTACTCATCTCGACGATAAAATCGTTCATCGTTGTTCACATTTTTTGCTAGTATAGCTGTAGCCTGAGAGCGGGGGTCAAAGGTTCGCGAATCGCGAAAGTCGCCATCCTTGCGTTCTTTTTGTTCTCTTTCGCCTTTCGGAGAAAAAACGAGGACTCCGCTGTTGTTTGCGATTACGGTAACGGAGTCCAGATTTTCTTATTTTATGTCTGTAGGAAGCCATGTAAACCATGTAAAATCACGTGAAAGTACCGTGGAAAATAGGAGACTTTATTCTTGGCAGCGAAAGAATGTCACGTTAATGAATAATTTTATAATAGAAAATTTTGAAGTTATTGATGTCTAATGATTTTAGAATAGAAGAACAATAATATCTTTCTCTTTTTTGGAGAAATATCGAGAAATTATTTTGCTGCGAGATTATTACTCGTATTCTACCTTTTTTTCTAGGTGAAATGTTTAATTAATTATTTTTTTCTTTTGAATATTTGTTTCGGGAGATTATTATCAAGAGATCTTATCATTTGTATTCTGTTTGTTGTTCTGATTGAGATTTTCTGTTCAATTATGTTTCTGATTAAATCTTAAATTAGAGACATTACTATTGGGAAATTAACATTAATATTCGTGTACAACAGAACCTACTGTCGATTAGCAAAAATGTAAAGTCTTTAAAATAAATTCTGCCATGCATCTTAAAGGAACCGGTAGTCAAAATAGGAAATTTTATACGATTCCGCGTTACATAGTAGAGTAAGAATCGTCATACGTGCTTGAACAAGCCATGTATGACAAATCGAATATAATTATTTTCTTTGTTTACTTGTAAATAACGATTCCTCACGGAAGTATATGTAGATATAGATATTTTTGTACAATGTTTGTGTATGTTACCGTAATAAAGTACATTTTTTTTAATTTACGAATTCTTTTAGTTTCACGTAAAATATAATATGTGAATATTCCAATTAGAATATTTATAAATTTTATGTTATATTTTAATATGAATAAATGGAGAAATATTCGAATCCTAAAGGAACTAGTAATTGAAAATATTAGAAATGTAGAATTAACTTGTAGTATCCACTTTTATGAGTAAGGTGTATTTTATTAGTTTGTTTAATGGATTTTCGCCTTTAAACAAGCGTTTCTACGCAAAGGAATTATTTGTTTACGAGTAATTAATGACTCGAAGCTTCTCAATTCCTGGTAGAACAATGTGCGGCTCCCAACGAATGGACGTAACACGAAATAAATTTCTCTGTTTGACAAGAGAAGCTACAGAAAATTCATACTGGATGAAAGTGAGTTAAAACTGACTAAAATCGTAACTGCCACATCTATAGAAACATTTAACTCCAACTGCAATTGCAAACAACTACAAATTTCGATTGTCATATGAAGTTTATCGTAATCATTTCTATTTATCATTATTAAACACAGATAATGTTTGTTTAAAAATACTTTTACAGTATATAGCTTTTACTCATGCGATAAATCGGAATACATAAATCTTTTTTATAAATTTAAGGCGATAATAGCAGCAGTCGGTGTATGATTTATCTAATCTACTACACTTGTTCACTTTTTATTTTAATTAATTATTTTATTTGTTTGAGATAATCTAAATTGTTATTCGATTAGATACACGTATAAGATATAATATACAAGATTTTCGTTTTAACAACATTTCAGATACTTGTAAAGTTATATGATTTCATTTAAAACACTCGAGATAAATTTGTTTGATTACAACTTCTCATAAACAGAAAAACTTTGCAAATAAACATGATTTAGCGTCTTCTACAAACAGAGATTATTAACGCAATATGAAAGCTCTTCTCCTCCTATTCTAACAAAACATTATTATTTTATCATCCAAGTTTGTAGAAATTTTATTAAAATAATCTTTAATAATCATTCTATTATTCGAGAAAATACTTCTTATTTCTTATTTATACTACGATTATGAAGATAGTAATTTTTATTGGCCCACCCTGTAAGTAAAAGTGCGAAGATCTTCTCGATTCCCAAGCGCAGGCATTAGGTCGCAAACACAGAAGAACCGTGTCCACACAGTTAGAGATTAATTCCCGGCAGATGAAAGCGCTTAGTTTCTACGAAACAAGAGGAAGATCCGACAAGAAGAGAGATGAAAGATGCTTTCTAAGGATAAGATGAGATTCAAGGGAACCGGCACATCTCAGGGTCCTCAGGGTCGCGATTCATCGCTCACGACCTTTACTTTCTCCAGTTCCCGTGCGCGTGACAACTCTTGTAGGATGAGAAGAGTGAAAAAGACGAGGAAGACAGCGGAGAAGATGAGAAGACGCCGGAAATGGTATGACTGGCCAATCATTCCCGAAACTTTAAGATGAAAATATAAAGGGAAACGACTTTCGAAACTGAAGAACAAGTTTTATCGGTCATGTTGTCACTAAGAAAACATATTAGAATGTTAAAACAGATTTAATACGATACGATCGCTCACGAAGCATTATTGTGAAGATTTCATTGGAACAAGCATCGTTGTAAACAATGACTATGCAGATATTTATGCAAGATCTGACACATCACGTTAGAATTTAAGATTCTTACATTATACTAGACATTGAAAAGTAGAATATACTTTTTATACCCAATTTAAGTATTATAAGATTATTCACTTTCTTGAGTTAATAGGGTTAATATAAGAGTTAGATAGTTCACCCCATATAAATGCCTATATGTTTATGATTGAAAGCATAGTATAAATCAGATCGTACCCATTGATGAAGAAAACGATTGATCGAGGAAGGCGAGACGTTCCACGACATTTGAGATATATCAACGCTTAATCGGTCAGTCGTGGGACATAGCGTAATGAGAAGAAAGTTTCAGCAAGAAAATGAACAAGGATTAATTGTAAGAGCTGCTCATTATGAAAAACGCTTTTTTCGATGGATCATTCGATCAGTTGACTCAATTTGATCTAATGATGATCAAAAAGTGGTGAGCAAAAATTTACACAGTTCGTTTATCAATATTCACTTTCATATGATTTTTCTACATTTAATATGATTTTTTAATATAACATGATTAATAGCACTTTGATATGATCTTTTAATACCATTTTTTCTATATATCCAAGATAATCTATGATATATTCCCCCCATCCTTAATTTCTTTTAATTATCAACTCTTATATACAAAATATCGTTTTCTTCTTCTTGTATTATGTATCCTTTATACCAGTAAAGAAAATATCTTCTTAGTACAATAGCAAATAAACAAAAGAAGATTTAAAAATAGATACAGCGGCAACATCATAAATAGGAATTGTATTATTGAAAGACTTATCTTTATATTTTCTCTTATGAGAAAGATAAAAGATATTTCAGGTTTTCCTTTATAGATTTTACTTCCTTAAGATTACATTCCTGGTACTTTTGAAGCGCTATAAATACATAATAGCTTTCAACTTTTCATTTCGAATAATAATTACAAGCCAAATTAAGTCCAATTTGGTATGAAAACTTTCTCCATTTATATGTTCGTTACTGTATGTAGGATACATAACTTATAAATTACGTCATTCTATAGAGGGTTGAAAAATGCCGGAAATCAATCATGAAAAGCACAACCTTCTGTTTTCCTCATTACGTCTTGACCTTAATAGCGAACGTCGCTCCTTTACTTTCTTCATCGCAGTCTCACGGTAATTTTAATTCACGATACATACTTTTTCTCGCGCACGCTTGCAGGTCTCTTGTGTGAAGATATAGGAAACCGCTTTCAAACATTCTACAGGTGGAAGCATCCCAACGTGAGGCAGATGCGAGTAAATGCAATTATCATATAATGACCGCAAGACGAGTTGGAAGAAGAGCTCCGATCAATGTGTCGTTGGTTTCCACGAACGGTGAAAGTGCCGGATCCGGTAGTGGGTGCTGTGTATATATCCTGGCAGCATACTCGAAAAGCTTCAGAAATCTTGCGTTTACGAAGAAGTCTAGATCGGGCATAAAATAGAAAGAATAAAATAGAAAGTTAGAGAATGATAAATAAAAAATAGATGATAATAGATGGGATTAATAGATGAGATAATAAGTGAGTTTGGAGAACATTTGGGAAGAAATGGATTTTGGAAAAATTTAAGAATAGGCAGATTTGGAATAGGTTTAGGAGAAAATCAATTTTGAAAACTTTTCAGGAAAGCAGACTAAGGAAAATGTAAAAGAAATATAAGGCCTTGATCAATACAGGGAGATTATATAAATATATAATATCCCAGAAAAAATGATGTGGATTTTTACTATATTTTAATTAGAATTTGATTTAGAACGTGTAATTAAAATTTTATATACTTTACGATCGGTATAATAAATCTTACCTTTGTTTACACTTGTTGTGTCAGATACATTATTAAATGTTTTACAAATAGCAAAGTAATTGCTAGCTCGTAAAATTAATGTGAAGTTGTTTGCATACTTTACTTTCTATATTTCTAAAAAAAAAGCAAGTGTTAATAAATCCAAATTCTCTTAAATGTGTTTAAATATATCTCTATTTCGAAAAAAATAATATGTGCAATTTTTGGAATTGTAATATTTCAATTATTTATACTGGAATATGTAGTTTTCTCAGTGAATCTGAGAAAGTGACGCTAGATAGAGTTACCTGCAGGTTTGTAGGAATTTCTCTCATGTTTTATGATGTCACTTTATCAGCATAATTGTTGTTTCCGCCGTAAAATCAGAGGAAACCGCTTTCTATAAAAACAAACCAAATTTAGAAAATAATATTATGCATCTTGTAAAATAATTTAAACGTTTTAAAACAATTTTTAAATTAAGAATGAAATATTATTATGTTCGATTTAGCTTACTCAAATTGATCGTATATTAATTATTAAATAAAATCAAACAATTTTCTCTTCGTTCATATGTATAAATGTATCCATGACCATTGCTGTAAATAAATAAATAAATATTAGTGACGTTGACCAAATAATCGAATTTTTAGAAATTAAAGCTTTTGATATTTTTGCATGATGAATCAATCAAGTGTCCTTGCGCTCATAATCTATTTGTAGCAAACCGAAACATCGAAAGTTGTTCATGCTTTATGTATGGCGCGGTACGAAGACATATACGATCACACATATTACCCAATAGAAAGCGAATCGTTCATACGTTGGATTTGTGGCAATTGCGATCTATCAACATTTCTATCATAGGATTAATGACCGGTTTGAAAAAATGGCAAGCATCTTATCAATAACTTAACATATAAATCTTGCGATACTGGTTTCTTCGTCAAGTCTAAAAAGAATGTTATTATGAGATGAATATGATAATGTGATAAATAATACTGATAACCAACGAAAAATAACTACAATACCTAATTTATAAACTTTTTACCGTATCTTAATTTCATTTCATATTTTTCTTGCAATAAATTGTATTTCAATAAAGCTGACATAATTTCATTCACGTACCATTCAAAACTTTCTGTCATAATTATAACAATATAATTGCTTGTGTATGCATCGAATTACAATTACATGCGGTTCTTTTGAATCTTTTCTTCGATGAAAAGAGTTCAAGTGTTTCTTTCGAAAGCTGAGCATTGGTGCCTTTTAATCATTGATCAATTTTTCGTTCGCTACGCAGAATGCGAAAAGGCGAAAAGTACGGTGTCATGATCATCGTTTACTCGGCAAGGCCACTTTCACATGGTTTGCCGCGATGAGAACGAGCAGGTATATATTCTTCCTTTGTTCATCCTCGGATTTTTTATTCAGAGCTCTTTTTAAATTTGCTTATTCCTGTGGCGAAAGTAGGGTCTATAGATTATCGCGTTTAATACGTATCTATTGAAGATTTAAGTACAACTATAAATGTCTTCTTCTTGAATTTCTTCAATTACATAACATGAAAACCGAAAGACTATAAAAACTTCGCTTGAAACGTCAAGTATCATAGAACTTAAGTACTTCAATATTTAGGCCTTATAAATAGATATTCCAGAACTCAGCCACAGTTAATGATTGGAAAGTTCAGGTATCTCGTCATTCGGGTATCCTAGAACTTAGATATTTTGTAATTTAAATATCTGAGATGTCTTCATATGTAGATAGAGAATTTGAGTACCTGTGTATTTAATGATTCGAAGATTCATTATATATCTTGTCATATAAGTATCCCGGAAATCAGGCATTTCAATATTTTTAAATTCAAATATGAATTGCGACGAATTTTATTCTATAAAAATTTCGCAGTTGGTGTTTGAGATTTCAGGTACCTTGAAATACCTGGAAATTTTCAATTTTTAGTTGAGCTGTTGTAATAGTACACAAATATTTCATTTATAAAATGATTTGTACCCAAACGTTCAGTCCCACAGTAGAATAGACACGAAAGGACTATCGATAGGATAGTTACGTGAGCTGTACCGTAAGCGGATAACTAGTTTATTTGGTTTCGTATTGTATGTAACGTGGAATCATTTTGTAACGTGCATGAAACATACAGGTCAATGGTAATGATAGCTTACTTCGTTGCCCATTAGAAACGTAATTTCACCCAGATAACGCGCATCGCTGACCGCGAATGGAAGCAAATTTCACTTTCGAATTGGGATCAAACGCATTCTACCGCACAACCGTGTATCGTAATATAGTCGTCTTATTTACTATTTCAAGAATTATTCACTCTGGATTGTTACTCGAATAATTACATGTCCGTAAATGCTAACTAAACAATAATTACGTCAATACTTGAGCTGTTGAACTACATACAATTTTTTAATAAATAGTGGCAATATGTTTAAATCGTATTGTCTGCAACCAAGATCAGTATATATATGTATAGTCTACTATATAATTCAAACTTTATTTAAAATGGACTTTGGTTTGCTAAATTTATAAACTAAACATTATCCCACACATATTCTGCATTTATCTTTCCTACTTATGCATGCCCTATCCTCATTTACTATGTATAAACTACTTTACTAATATTGCATGTTCCCATTCGTATATCTTATTTTCCGTTTCTATTTCTATAACTATTTTTATTCTTTCTTCTAGTACTTTTCTAATCTCCTTTTTTTCTTCATCTGTTCTACCTTTCTCAATCACTTTACCAAGAGCAATATTTGTTCGAACGTTTCATTATTTAATAGAAAATAATGACAGCCCAACAGTACAATTTATTATTTTCTTATTCTAATGCTAATAAATCCTTTAAAAAGGTTTTTCTGTTTGTTTTTCTATTAACATAGTACATCAACGTAATGTAAACCACATATAATTTAATTTCGACGATCAAACAGAATTTCTAGATCAGAACCGTTCTGTGACATTCAACTGAACACCCAATTAAACATCCAGATTTCACCTGCTCAGGGCACATCATTGATTACAGGAGTTGAATTTAACTTTCGAACTGAAATCGTCTCGAACGCATCGAGACACTGTGGGTCTATACGATGCAACCGCAGCTCTCTACCCGTATACGTGAATATCCCGGAAGTTTGACTCTGACAACTCGAAACATGACTGAAGCCAGACGTTATAAAAAAGTTACAAGAATATTCGTAGAAATTCCGGAAGATATCCGGATAATATCTCCGTCGGAGTTATACGTGATTATATAAGCAATCTGGTGGATTTACAATCTACGTAAATATGGGAAAAAGTTTACATCTGCTTGCATACAAATCATGCGCTGTTATGCATTATTAATAAGTTCCTTTCAGAGAAAGCGATCTTCATTTCTTCCTCGAACACATTTTTTTAAACATTACTTATTATTCATGCAAGTTGTAAGTTGGTTCTAGTTTAAGGAGATTTTGTTCAATGCTATCGGAACGATGAAATCCAATAACTATAAATAACAAAAAGAACCTGTATGAAACATATCGAATATTGCCTCAAACTTGAAAAGTTCTATTCTATTTTTTATTCTTTCCAGATTAAATGAAGGCTCAATTATTTAGTTCTACATCAATGTTTATATTATTTAATTTAATATATGAGATTAATTAAATACCTAATATATTTTTTTAGTGGTGAAAAAAGCCGCCAAAGCCAAACAATTATCAAAAAATAAATTGTTCTTATATGTGATTGAAATATCTAACAAATATTTCCCAATACTTTTTTAATATTTTCCAAATATTTATGAGATATTTTCCAATACTTTCTATGGATAATTCGATCCATTTGTATTGTACGAAAGTGCCATTAATTTCTTAAGGTGTCGGATGCATCCATGCGTACACCAGATCGAAAGCTCATGACTCCAGGCGATTGTTAATTGGTTCGATCACATTGCCGCGTTGAGACGTAAGTTTCACTTTCAACCCAGCACAGCCTGCACCGTCTTCAGATGCATCTTCAGCTCTCTACTCATTCGTTATAGCGGAAGCATGCACTCACTCGTTTACAAGTCGAAAACCGAAGGCAGGCACGCGTTGCTTTTTTTCCTTGCCTGTTTCATGCTAAAAGGATGTACCACCATTGTGACTTTCCCATCGTGGAAATTGCCTGTTCGGCTGGGAAGCAGGAAAGAAGAGGCCGAGTCACATGAGAAAGGGATAACTATCTGAACTTGGTGACCTGCAGGATACATGGGACACATTTCCTTCTTACTCAGCTGTTTCTATTTTCAGTGGCGTCGAATATTCGTAGAATTTTCTATTTTTACTCTGCAATAAGATGGAATATAATATTTGATGTTTCTTTCCTACATGTTTACTCATGTGTTCTTCTTTATTTCTGATATAGTAAGTCATGAAATATATACAATTTTCGTAATATATTATTTTCTACATAGTAAGGCGTGTATTGATTACAATCACTTACAGTCACATTTTGGTATCACGAAGTAAAATAATGGTAGATTGGAAAGCAGGTATTATTCAAGAGTTTAATGACTGCGCCAATGCCTCTTATTCTTCCACATAGCTTTACTTCCACCGCATGAAATGTCAAGGAGCAACATAGAAATTCGCTAATCGTGAACGGGCAGATTTATATCTGTCACTGGTCAATGTCTCCTATAAAACTATCCTCCGGACAATTTCAGGTTCTTCGTGATTAACGATATTAACACGAAAAACTTAAAAATACACGGAAGAAAAAAGAAAAAAGATGCAGTAAACTTTACCTTGAATCTCGAGCCATGAAGTGAAATCCTTGTTACTTAACTTCGACGCATTCAACATATAGCACATTATTTGGCATTTTTTTCATTTCACTTGCGCTCTTAATGTATGAAGATACATGAGCGATTTAGTCGAACGTTAAGTACAAAATATTTTAATACTACTCGTGAAGGTTAATGACAGGAGAAAATTCCATGGAATCGAAGCTTATTCAAGCGTGCTTGGGTAACCGGCCGTGATCTTAATAACTCTTCCTGCTCTCTGAGAACATTCCAACGTTCATATAGCTGTTACAATATGTGAAAGTTAATCTCGACGATTAGCGCATTCTGACACTCTCCACTGTCTGACAGTTCTGACAATTACGTTTTACACCTTCCAACGCTCCTTTGTTCATCCTCGTTTTCCGATGTCATTCAGGATCTCACCAGACAAGAGAAAAATCTTCAACGCTAGTTTCCTAAAATGTCGCTGGATTTCTGTAGAGAGTGGAACATCCGGTTTCTAATTTACGCTGCACGAGGATAAAGATATCTATCGAAGTGTACGCAACTGCGTGCCAGGAAATCAAAGAGAATGAATACGTAACCCGTGGCCCGAAGAAAATTCATGCAATTCACTTTCAAACAAGGATGTGACAATGCCTAACGCTTTCTAATGAGTAGAACAGATGCTTGTATTAGACGTTTATTGTCTACAAGTGCTAACTACACGATAGCAACTCAAGTACTTATTTCAGAATTCAACTAATCGAAGATTCGGAAGAGAATACATACATGAGAACTTGTATATTGAAAATTCAGGCACGCTTAGATTTAGATGTATTTGAAAGCTCAAGTACCTACTTCAGTTACCTCGGACTTCAGACATTACAAAAATTATGTACTCGGGATTATCGATGTTGATTCAAGTATTCTTGGATTCAGATATACGTAAACTCAAGTATTTTTCGTACCAGATACATAAAAACTGATACGTCGGGAACTGAGATACTTTGGAAATTCAGATGTAGTACTAGCAACATTCATACCATATATTAATACACAAAAGTAGCGGAAAAATACATATCAAGCTTAAGAACCCTTTGTAATCAATCAATGAGAAGTTACGACGCTGTAAATTTTAAATAGTTCCTTTCATAATTTTCTTAAGTATGTATCTTAATTCCAGGATATGGACTACGAATGATGGAACACCTTTCACTGACTTACCCACTTATTAACAGGGGCGACCCATCGTATTTCTAGAAGGCATTACGATTCGTAATGGAATGACGAGATTGATAGAAGACCAGAGTAAGGCTGTTACATCAATTGCCCGGCGGTATTTGTTACTTTCACTAAACTTCCACACGCCGGAACTGGCAGATATTCAAAGGATCTAACATTAACCGAACTATATAACGAACGACAGCATATACCAAACGTCCTAATTGAATATCAAACACAGTTTTAGTTAAGTAACACTTGTTGAACGTTCGGTGAAAAAAAAATACTATGAAGTTCATCAACCGATAAAACCCTACAAAATGATTCTAAAGTTTTCCATGCAATGAGAAATAAATTTTCGCAAATAAGTAAATAATATTAGTTCTGATTGAAATAAAATCTTAACAGGGATACTCCACATTGAGTTGCTTTCTAACACATTCTCGTGTCTTCACGCACAATTTTTCTTTCAAATCACGTATGCCACCGATAGTGCACGCTACTATTATACTTATCTGACAAGCGTTGAAAATGTCAGAAACATGAATGGAAAGTTCAGTGTGTACTAAAGACAATACACGTGACACGAGACCTGTCAAAGATCATATTGAGCACTACATGAGATTTGGAACTTAAAACGTGATAGAACTTTTGAGTTAAACATAAATTTCTTTGTTTACTGCTAGCTCAAGATCGCAAAATATCGTTACAAATAGACTGCTGGTTTTTACGTAAATTCATATTTTAGAGAGTATAGTAATCACAAAAGTAGAAAAAATAGCAAAATGGAAAGTTGTTTTACCTATCGAATATTATAAAAGGCACTATATTTTACATATGTTCATATATTTATATATTTTATATATTTTTTCATATTATGTAATGTGCAATTATGTACTGTACAGTTTTGTATTTTCTAATTCCCTATATTATTCGCGTGGACACTTTGATTGGTGAAAATCATGGCGAAGCATTAATTGTTAATGGATGGCGGGTAACAAGGATTAGGTAACGCGATAATGTTTGTTTATATGGACATGCGAACGTGCGTAAACGAGCGTACGTGTATATGACCATGTAGTATGAAATCACCACGGACACCTTTCACTCCCGAGAAATTACATGGACAAAAAATCAAAGACAAATGAAAGATTTTCGAAGTAAAGAGACATAATTATATCTTGAAGACTGACGATACTGTAATCATTTAATTTTACCGACAGAAAAAAGTTAGGATGGTGTACGAAATATTAGAACGTGTTCTTAGACGACTACACGTGTTCTTGTAGGTAGAGTAACATTCTGATAGAGCAAGTTTTATATCTCTGCTTTTTAGAGACGAATTATTTCTTTAGAAGAAATATTCTATTTTCTTCACTTTCTTAAAAACTAAACATTTTTAAGAATTCTTTGAATAATTAGTAATGAAATTCACTATAATTTTTATTTTTTAAAAGAATTATTTTTATTTTTTAAGAGAACTAATAGAAAGCAAATACATTGTGGAATCAGAAGAGACTATAAGCTCGAAAGATATCGTGCATAAAATAGGAAGGATAAACATTTATCTTGTATATCTGCTTGCTCGTTTCCTCGATTATTGCCAACTATTTGATATAGAGATGCAGTAAATAACATGAAGAAATCACCAGCGAAGAAATTTGTGTAAAGATTTAAATCTATTATCCATTACTTCAACGAAAGTGGCGGGAACATCTTTTCGAGTAAACTGTTGCACAGACAAAATAGGATAAAGTATCACGCAATGCAAAACGTATTCTGTCCTAAATGAAACGAATATCATAAATACTTACATTGCTCCTTATCATAAAGAGCAATTTTCTAACAATGTGAGTTTTAAAAGAAGAAGACGGGTATTTACATCTTTTTTCTTTCATAAAGTTTATATCACTTCTCCATACTGAAAATAAGTAACGTAAATATTAATATTATTCTTAATTGCAGATTAATCTGTTAATCATATGGTACCAATTCTTTTATCTTTCGTGAATAAAACTTTTCTTTCTAACTCTCAAAGAAGAAAATAAGAGGAAGACCTAGTTCTACTTCTGATAAGAACTAAACTAAGACACCGTTTCCGGGAACGTGAAGCAATCGTTTGTTTTTCGTAAACCTTTTTACCGGAGCACGTAACCCAAATATCGAAGAAGAGACATTTCGAGGAGCGAGACTACCTCGAGGGACGAGACGTTTAGAAAGCAAGCCGTAGGTATTTGCCCATAAGTCGACCATCTGGAGTGCAAATACAAATTTCTAAAATATTTCGATCCTCTATTTACCGTCGCGCCTTAGGAAACGTCTCAAACGTCCTTTTTTTACTTCCACCCACGCGCCAAATGATGGATGACAGATTTCATATCTTCTTCTCCGTTTCACAGTCCTATATATCCTTACTATGATATATATGTGCATACATCAATATTTGCCATTGCTAACTCTCCTTCTAAAAAATAGGAAATTAATTAGCGAAACTTTACCAGATAACAGCCAATGAGTATTTATTCCGCGCCGGGCTCTTAAGTTGTGACACGCAATGATAAACATATGAAGAACTGAAAGTTAGAACTTAATAAGAAATTCTAAGAATGACGGCTGTTAGCTTTGAACGTTTCAGGTTGGGCCTTTTTCTCAGGGTCAAAAGAAAATGTTAGTATCAAGCGGAAACTAATATCGCAGACGCGGAGGAATGGTGAAACGTCGGTCTGGATTGTTCTCGCGTACAGGTTTGAAAATCTGGAGCAACCGCGCGACCAAATGATTTACGAACCGGAATAGTTGGAACATATCCTAGCAGTTTCGTTTGCTTTCAAGTGTTTGGCTTCGTAGAATAAAGAATTCACTTTCATCCTGCGAATACGTGTACCTGTCGTTGCGTATTTCGCGCGAAATTAGACAGTTATCACTTCCAGCTTGGCTCGCAAACCCAGTGGTGTAGTACAACATATTAACACGCGAAATAACTTTGGAATACGTTGGATGGAATCGATATCCACTTCAAGTCACTAATACCTAGGTTAAGTAAAATAAAGACTTCATTGTCTAATTAGAGATATCTACTTTATGACATTTCTTATTATTTATTATCATTTACTTATTCTTACCATATTTCAGATTTTGCATCAAAGTGATGATCAAAGTGCGTCAGCTGAAAATGGAACCAAAGTAAAAGAAATTATCATTAAAGTGAAAGAAATATTTTTATATCATTTTTATTGAGTATGCTTTCTCATAACTTATTTCGTTTCCTACCTTCATCGTCCACTATTGTTTCTCTGACAGCCTCATTTGTGCCATTATTCTTTTAAATTACATATATTCCATTAAATTTGGAATGTTGACATATATTTCGTGATTACTAATGGTTAAGATCTCAAAGAGGTAACAGGAGTCGTATCTTTTGCATTGTAATATTTTTTCCCACTTTAGCGTGAACTTTCACTGATGCAGGCGTCTGTGATTATGAACTTTTCAAATAAAACGCAACGCCACCATAATCCGTGTCCGTTGTTTCGTTTCAGACAATTAAATCTTGCGAAAGTATGTAACATATAGGAATGTGAGTCCCTCTTCCAAGGAGCAAAATTGTGTTGTACATAAAATTGTATATCTTGGACATATTTCAATCAATGATCTTGAGACGAGATATTAGATTAAATAAGTAATCACTATATTTCTGTTTGTCTCGTGACTGTTGAATAACTGAACGGGTAGTAAAATTGCGTAAACGGAATCTCATTCGGAAGTTGATCTATCCAAACCGTCTGCGTAATTAATGAAACAGAACGCATTAGAAATCATTAATGAATAAGGACGCATCAGGAAATTTATTTTCACTCGATGTAAAGGCGAAACCATGATTGTGCCTAGCAGCAACAATTAGTTCCGCGATTTTCTATACGACACTTTTATGAATACGTACTTTTCCTTATTAAAAGAAATTACGGATTAAGGAATATAAGTAGAGATTCTATAATTTATGATACAAATTTCTATTTCTATATTTCTATTATTCGCAACACCTTTTTCTTCAGCTCTTAAAAATCCAATTCCTTTTAGTCTTTTACAGGTGGAGAAACTTTTTCTTACTTTAATGTATGCTCCTCAATCACTGAATCAAGTGGCAAAATTTGATGTGACGTCGATCGTACGCCTTCCGGCGCTTATCAACGATGACAGGATATGTGAAAGGAAAAACGATGCTGGTCCAGCCGTGGGGCCTTTCAGAAGAGAAACCAGCAGTGGATGTGAAACGGTTGGATGTCCCGAAATCGGTCCGATCATACAAAGGGAAAAAATTTACATGAAACACGAAGTGGCGCCGATCGATCTCTTTTTGCCACCACTTTTCCCTTCTCAGGTAATCTGGAACACCAGGTATAACCTTGCTACATAACCTTGCTTACCCGTGAACTTCGCCTTCGCTGGACAGAGCCGCGTAAATACCAAGAGAACGAAACCGTCAGGCTCGCCCGACCGGATCGCGTTCCCGATCACTTTCTCCGGAACGATAGCCCATCGTGGTATAGTATAAAGTAAGATCGCCAGTCTGCTCGTGGGAGGTGGACTCCGGCAAGGAAGAAGGAGAGCGAACGTAGCGATGGGATTAAGTCCCTTCTGAGCTCTACAAATTATTTTATGGATGTTTTTTGTTAGCGTTACTATGAAATATGGAATAGGATACTAATTATAGAATATACAATATCAATTATGAGGAGCAGAGGATAGGTAGAACAGATTTTGTATTGAAATCAGTTGTGGAGATTCCTTTTGAATTCTGTGAATAGTTATATGAGTAAAATACATATCATGTACAGTATAGTATCAATATTCTAGTAATATTATACTTAGGCTAAAAATGTTGTGTAACATGTATAACGACATTTTCTGTCATATTAATTTTCCTAAATAATATAGCCAGTATCTTTATATTAAATGAAATATATTTAATTAAATTAAATTATATTAAATTATAAATACATAATATAATATATAAATTACGTTTTCTATTATACTGCCCTGATTATCTCCAAAAACGACTACTTAGTTTAAGAAAGGAAATAGCATTGAAATTTGAAATATTGTAAATATAGATCCACAAAAAAGGAAAACCTTACAAGAACATGATAGTACCTTCATGTAACAAACTGTGGTCAGCCAACAGAAAAGAATAAAATCGGTTCCATCGCTAGGTAGTCAAGTTACGGGCTTTCCGTAACGTCGTCCCCTCGGAGCCCACCACCATCGTGTCTCGATTTCCTCTGACTATGTGGACTGCCTCCTCCACCAGGACGATTTTACCACCACCTTCAGCACCTGGCCCAGGCGCACCACGTCCACGAGTCACCTTCCGACGATAGCACTGGGGGAGAATACGCGCCTATATAACAACGGCGTTCCGCTGATTGGACGAAGTAACTTACGTTTTCCTGCACTTAGGGAACAAGAGTACGCGGCCCGAGCCCGACGGGCGGCATTGCGAAAAATATGAGGATTCGCCCGGGATGCGTGGTTAGTTTTTCTTTTAAAACATTTGTTTCGATTAAGTTTCTCGACCTTATCCACAAATCGTGATTCTTTTAACTATCGCATCTGAGTAAGGTGGATGTTCTCGAACGATTTCATCGTAGCAAGGGTGCAAGCGAAATAATCGGTGATGTCTTTGAGATTCGTCATATCTGGAGTAAGTAGCGAGTGTCATGATTGAAGAATGGTGATCGACTTGACTATTAAGATCATCGTACTTGAAGTTTCTGGTAAAGTAATGTTGATTACCATTTAACGATTGGGCCAACGTTAGACGCTCCAGGTTATTTATCTGAAAAATAGAATCTATGGTTAATTTATATGGTACTATGTAGATCGTTTTTAATCATTTTGTTGTCCAGACATAATATAATAAAATATAGGTAAAATGTGCATACCTTTCATGAATAATCATAAATCTAGAAAATAATATCTGATAATATAATTTAAGTTTTAAAATATTTAATATTGCAGAAACATTGAACTAGATATTTCTGTTATTTATTACAATTTTAAACGATCCTGTTTTCTTCGATGCTCATAGTATTTCTCCTCAACCATGTTTAACAATTCGAGAACAACGATGGACAGAACCGGAACTGTAGGGCGACAGTCACTATTTGTCTACAAACGTGTTACTTGATTATCGATTGGCAACGAGTTTCGAAAGTGATGTACCATAAACGAACAGCGGTTAAAAGTCATGACTAGAATATTACCATAAAAAAATCAAAATTTCTCCGTGTCTTGTATTGCATGTTTCAGTTTTCTTATCAAGATTTAAACGTAATTATATCTGGAACTCAAAAATAGTTAAGGCAAACGGCGTTAAATAGTGACATTTGCTAGCATGTTACTTATAGAGAAATTCTGTAATAGCTGCAATTACGTTGTTCACAGGCTGCACTAGTAGTGCTACTGCAAGCCGCACTTGTGGCGAGCAAGGCAGTGGATCAGAATCAACTGCAGGAACAGAAGTCTCAGCAACAAATTCCGTAAGTGTACATTTCATTATTTTTACTAAAAACATAAATAGAACTTCATTAAAATCATTCTTACTATATACTATTTCTATGATCTTTCAGGATTAAAATATTTTTCTTTTAAACAATTCAAATACTATAGTAAATATCATAGTAATACTATAGCAAGTTTACTAGTAAATTATTATAGTTTTTTAAATAACTTTTGAACATAGATATGGCACAGCGGCACAGAAGAGATGGGGTGATGATTTGGGAGGCCATGGTGGCGGTTTAGCTACCGGTTACGGTGGAGATCTAGGTGGTCACGGTGGAGATCTAAGTGGTCACGGTGGAGATCTAGGTGGTCACGGTGGAGACCTTAGCGCTCACGGTGGTGATACAGGAGGTGGTTTCGGCCATTCTGGAGGAGGTGGCTTTGGTCACTCTGGCGGTGGTGACATCGGCGGTGGTTTTGGTCATTCTGGAGGTGACATTGGCGGTACTTTTGGCCATTCCAGTGGAGGTGACGTTGGTGGTGGTTTTGGTCATTCTGGAGGAGGTGGTGGCGATGGAGGCAATGGAGCGCTCGAAGAACACCATGACGATCATCACCATCATCACCACGATCATGGCTATTGGAAGAAGAAACTGATTTGGAAGCCAGGATGGAAGAAAATCTGGAAACCAGCAAAGAAACAAATTTGGAAGCCCGCGTGGAAGAAAATTTGGAAACCCGTGTGGGTACCAACACAGAAGGCAGTATGGAAAGACATTCAGGTGCCAGCTTGGAAAAAAATTTGGAAGCCCGTGTGGAAGGAGATACAGGTCCCAGTGTGGAAGGACATTCAGGTACCAGCCTGGAAAAAGATTTGGAAACCCGTTTGGAAACCTATAAAGGTGCCAGCCTGGAAGGAAATTCAGGTGCCCGCGTGGAAGAAGATCTGGAAACCGGTTTGGAAGGAAATTCAAGTACCAGCGTGGAAAGAGATTCAGGTACCAGCCTGGAAAAAAATCTGGATCCCTGAATGGGTGAAAATCGGCATTCCTGGTGAGCACTTCCACGGCACCGATAACCATGGATGGCAGTACACTAGTCACGATCTGTGGAAGAAGAAACTGATATGGAAACCACTATGGAAAAAGTATTGGAAACCAGCGAAAAAACAGATCTGGGTACCGGACAAGAAACTGGAGTGGGTGGAAGCCTGGAAGCAAATCTGGAAGCCGGCCAAAAAGCAAATTTGGGTAGATGACAAGAAGCTTATCTGGAAGGAAGAATGGAAGCAGATTTGGAAACCATCTAAGAAACTTATTTGGGTGCCTGATAAGAAGCTGGAATGGAAAGAGGCTTGGAAACAGATTTGGAAGACTGACAAGAAACTTGAGTGGATACCTGATAAGAAATTAGCCTGGAAAGAAGCTTGGAAACAGATTTGGGTACCAGCTTGGAAGGAAATTTGGGTTCCAGCATGGAAGAAGATTTGGAAACCAGTTTGGATATCAGAATGGTTCCCCGCAGACGACCACCATCCCCATCACCATGGTTGGGAAGACCGAAAAGATACAGAGACTCAAAGTTCTCAGATAGTTCCTTATAGTTCTGATGCTGCTTCAAAGCAGAACGCTCAGGCTCAGCAACAGCAACATCGAATCGACGAGAACAAGGTTAGATGGGATAGATCTTCGAAGACTGAAGCTCCATCGATCAGTCAGGACCTGGTGCCACCACCAGCATCGAAAAATCAAAGCGGTCAGACAGCCAACTTTGGGTTTACCAATCACTGATCGAGCAGTATAAAAATCTATAGCTTGTATAAAAACCTATTCAAGAGTATTGTAACATAAGCCGCTGTATATATTATCTTAGTCGTATAATAAGTTGTAGAGAGTTAAGTTTTCGAAGGATTAATCGACTGACACGGCCCTGACCCTAACGCGTTCTATCTTTATGTATGTATATTTTCTACTCCCCCTTTTTATACAATGTTGTTGTTACTTTTGTTAACCGATGCCGTTACAAATAAAGTTGATTAATATTTTGTTAAGACAATTTTGTTATTATTTCACCTGATTATCACACATATTTTTTAGAGGTATTACGAATGAAGATTATAGAAAATTATAGTAAGTCTACATAGCAAAGAAAGAAAAGCCTAATAAAGAAAAACTTCCTATTATTACAAATTTTCACATGGCATTGCTCCACGTTAACTAAGTAATATATAAATTCCAGAACCTACTCAAGATTAGAACATTCCGCAAAAGCAAGAACTAAGTAAATATTTGCTACACGAATCATCGACAAACATAACTTCAATATTTTCTTATAGTATTTCTTCTCGCTTCTTTTTCATATATTCTATATCCAAATCGTAATCTACACTAATACGCCGGTATTACCGGTACAGTTTGTTAATACATATTTCATTAACACCATCGCATTTCGCTTCGTCATCCGAGGATCCACTCGACATGACGCAACATGGCCACGCGGTTGTAGCCGCCGCAGCTACTGAAAAACCGGAGAAAGTTCGAATCTGTATGGAAGGAAGTCGTGTCGGGTTGTATATGGGAGACCTCGACCGTAGAGAAAGTATCCGTGCACCCACACATATGAGAGTGGTGCGGCTCACATGCACTCAGCGACATAAATTAATTCCTGCCGCTATACTGTATTCTCTTTGAGTTATCCAACTGCTTTATAAAGCCGGGTCTGCACCTGACGAATGAACGCAAACCTTTACAGTAGCTCCACATTAATTGGTTGATTGGATTTTCCTTCTTTAACAAGAGATCGCTATGCCCACCAGTTCTTCAAGCCAACTTTGAGAAGTAATCCAATATCGTTACAATAAACAAACATAGATCAGGTATTTGTATACATATAATTCGTATTTAATACGGAAAAGCTACAGTCTCAAAAAGCTAAAAGTCTCATGAAAGTATTTGAACATCAATTATAGAAAACTTTTATGTAGGTATACATGTTATGCCAATTTAATATATTGTACCTATTAACCAATTTAAAATTTCATAGGCAATACGAGACCCGACTATTCTGATTATATTTGATAAAATATGAAATCAATCTAAAAATGCATATAAAAGTTACAAGTCTTTTATTGCAAACATATATTTAGTAAAAAGTTAGTACATACACATGAATAACCATCTTATACATGTAATAGGTGTTAAACATGCTCCCATTAGACATTGAAGATTATTAATATAATAGATAATTCACTGTTTAAACACTTTTATGATCTCTACGAAATATATAAGTGTCTGCAAGACAGAATGTCTTGCAACTTCTATGTATTAGTTTCAGATTTGTTTGAAATGTATCAGTATAATCATAATAGTCGCGTTTCATCACTTTCATCAATTTCGGAATCGTTTCGCATAACAAAAGAAGGTTTCTATAAATATTCAAATACTTTCGTAAGCAACTGTATACTCCAGGTTTTTTAGAACTCCCTTGTTAATTGATAAAGTCCAGAGTCTAACCTAACCTATGACTAGTGGAAGCTTCATTGCAATTTAAATCACACTTGGTGTGTCATCTACTAAGCAATCATGTTTGTTGATGCTTATCACGTTGATTCATTGATGTCGTTTATGTTTGTTCGTATCTGTTCATCAAGTATAAACTCGGCTTAATAGGTTGTATGTATGTGTACATTGCGCAGTGGAATCGGCCTCAATGCACGACGAGAGAAACTTTTGCTTTAATCCAACTATACCGCAGGGTCAGACTTTTCATCCAATGTGTTTCGCTCGGGGAAGAAAATAGAATTGGAGAAATGTCGTACACGTATATTTTCTAATCGATCTCTTCAGCCAATGATTTCCACTTTTCTCCGGACCTCTTTCTCTCGTTCGTTTCGTTACAATTTGTGACAACGTTTTATCTCCTTGACGTTCATAGGTTCGACGAACTAGGTGAGATTTTGTTAGGAAATAATATATTTGATTAGAAACATTTACCCAAGAATTTCTGTGAACCTAAAATATTTCGTATTATTTACTTCAACTGACATGTAAGAAACTTTTTAATGCTGTTTGGTTTGGAATGATTAAGAGTTAGGAAAGATTTAACTAGAATTAGATTTTTCACCGTTTGTAGTTTTACGAGCTTTTCTTAAAAAACTGTTGGCCTTTTTAGCAATGAATTCTTTTAAATAGCTTCTATAGGCTCTCATAGAGTATTTCATCTCTGGCCTATATATTTGGAATAAGTTTTGTGAAGATTATGATAAATACATAATAATGGGACTATGTTATACTTGGTGAATGAGACAGATAGAGGTATGTATATATCTTGGTATGTATATATGAGATTTAATATTATTTTACTGAAAAAATGAACCTGTTTTATTAATGAATTTTTTTACGTTTCCCCTTAATTTTCTTTAGTATCCAACTAACAGCAATAATACTATTTGCTAGGAATTTATAATAAAAACGAAACGAACCTTTCGGAAGAAGCCAATATATACATATTTAGAATATCTTTCAGATGAAACGATTAAGTGTCCAAGGTTATTTCCTTAAGAATATATTCTTTTCTACGTTTCTGAAGGTGATTTTATGGTTAAATGGAAATCTTGCGAGTTCAATACCAACCGATTACCACAATAGTAAGCAATTTTACGAGTTTACGAGAGCAATGAGGAATTAGGACGTATTAAGTAAGTTTCACGCGCATAAACAATGATCCATTAGCGCCGCCTTCGAGTAATTTCTAACATAAATTACGATTGGTTAGGATTGGCGTGAATTTAATGGCGGCGAAACCAAAAGTGGCTGTATGTGATTTTTTCCTAGCAACTGTACAACATTTTACTCTATTAGAAAGCGGTAATAAGGAAAGTATTTCTATATATAAAGATTAAGTCTACATTCGTAAATACATAAAACTTATTATATTATTTTTTTTTTCAAAAAAAAGAAAGCGAATGAATGAAGATTGAAAACATTTATGGAAAAGTTAAAAACAATGTTTATTGCTACTACTTCATCGACGTGTATCTGCAAACATTGCTCATAAAACATACGTGTCCAAGCGCACGACGTCGACTTATGTTTGTTTTAAAATACATACTCAAACACGTGTAGGTATATCAATGTGTAAACGATTGTCTAGAAAGAAAATTACGATATAACATCTTGCATGATCATAAAATCTAATTAAGCGCCATATTAAATAATCACATGTGAAGCAATGAATATATTCCTATAATATAATATATTTTTATGAGTAGTAATATATCAAATGATTAAATATAAGAGAAACATCATTGATCATTTTATATAACACTATTTTTGATTACAATATTTATAATGATCGAATTTTGATCTTTGATTTAGAAAAAAGTTGTAGGTCAGAGTTACTTTCCAAAACTTTCCAACAGAATTATTCGAGATCGTGGGTGTATCAGAAAGTTTCGTGTTACTGCCACTTCATGTTACGGAAGGTCAACAACAACACGACATTACAAATGCAGCGGATATGATATAATTAGTAGGTAACCATAAATTGCAACTGACAGAAATGCAAAACCTGTTGGATCGGTTAACTTCAATTAGTTTATTTAACCAGGAAATAATTCAGCAGCAACTTCGAAAGTACAGTTTCTATGGCGCCTCTTTTTTTGTAAGCTATAATGAAAATAAACAGGTAGTCGGTTCTTGTTATTTCAGTATGTTTCATTGACCTTAGTGAGCTGAATATAAGCTAATGGAACAATTATTATTTTAATTATCCATCATTTTTTTCAGAAATCGTATTTGAAAAGTAAAAGGAGAAATAATATTTTTTTTATTTGTGGTTATTCTCTTTCATTTCAAGAGGAATTTAACCTCGTGTATTCAGTATTCCAAGCATTCTTCATAAGTAAACTGCTTATAAATAGACAAGTAGAAACCACAGACCATTAACAACCACCAAATTCACAGAATTTTCATTCTTCTTCAATCTTTTCAAAAATAGCGTTTCAAATTTGAAATCGTTGCTCCTCTTAAATAAACAATTCACAGTACTTTTCTTATGATCGAAAGCGTGGAGACTTTCGCCGAAGAATTTCTTCTACGATATTACATAAACGACAATGATTGTTAAGTTCAACTAAGCGATTTATCTCGCGTTGAGTTTTTGTTGTATCATAGTCTTAAAAAAAGAAGAAAAGAAACAGATAACATTTTTTTAAACGGAGCACAGAGTGAGAAGAGCACCATGAAAAGGATGTGTCAGACAAAAAGATATTTTTGTCAGAGGCCATGGGTGTCACGCCGATAATATCACAGAGTGCCACTAGAATCGTTTTTGTTACAATACGTATATATGCTTGGTATAGTAGCCGCATTTGAAGTCCCGAGCTGAAGTATCAGTGCATTTCAAGATGCTCTACGTGACCATCTCTCTTCTCCTTATACTCCTTTTTATGTTTGGCGTTTATGATTGCATCAAACCGCACAACTTTCCTCCTGGTCGGTGAACAATCAATGTGTAATTAATAGCAAATATATTAATTCCTAACTTTAACCTTTTTTATAAAATCTAAGACAAATTTTATGAGAGTAATAACAATTGCTTCAACTTATTTAGTTAGTCTAATAAATTAATATACTTCATCAGTTTCTTTAATATTCGCATTTTATTCAATATTCGAATAGGTCCAAAATGGTTGCCAGTGATCGGTTGCTTCTTCACGTTTCGACGATTGAAACTGAAACACAAATACACTTATTTGGCTCTTCAAGACCTGAGGAAAACCTACGGGCCGATTCTGGGCCTGAAATTAGGGAATCAGAAAGCCGTTGTGATTTCGACGTACGATCTGGTAAAAAAAGTTCTTCTTCAGGAAGAATTCAATGGAAGACCGGATGGATTCTTTTTCAGAGTCCGTGCGTTTGGAAAAAGGAAGGGTAGGTAATGTTAGTCTTTTTTTTAATTCACAATAAAATTACTTTAGTTATATTTAGAATATTCACTTCAAATTTAACATATTCTTATTAATAAATTTTGATAGGAATTTTATTCACGGAAGGACCAATGTGGTCTCAGTGTCGTCGTTTCACGATGCGCCACCTTAGAACCTTTGGCCTAGGTCAAGCAATTATGGAGCAACAGCTGATTGTCGAAGCTGATAATCTTGTGAATTACCTTCTTCGTGCCAGTGTCAAAGGTCCAGTACCAATGCATACAGCTTTCGATATTGCAGTTTTGAATTCTCTTTGGTTTATGTTCGCTGGACACAGATTTGACTATGCAAACGAGAAATTAGTAGAAATTCTCGAGACCGTCCACGATGCCTTCAGGTAATTTGAAACAAATTTTTTTTAGTATCATCACATCGTAGTTAAGAGTGCATAAGGTGTATGTTATACGAATGTAAATATAAATTTGCATACTTACACGAGTATATTCATATGCTTCTTCTCATAGATTGATGGACACAATGGGTGGCATTGTTTCACAAATGCCATTTCTACGCTTCATGATACCAGAATTATCTGGTTACAATGATTTAATGAGAATACTTCAGAAGCTTTGGAATTTCTTAGACGAGGAGATTAATATCCACGAAAAACGACTGTCTGGAAATCAACCGCAGGATTTAATTGATGCTTTTCTTTTAGAGATTTCTTCAAAAAATACTGAGCAAGGTGATTCCATTTTTGATCGTGAGTATCTCCTTTTATTTATACGATTAAAATATGATAACCTATTTGTTACTAAAGAATAATTTAATTGTTTAAAAGGGGAAAATTTATTGGTCCTATGCCTGGACCTCTTTTTAGCCGGTTCAAAGACTACGACAGATACCTTAGCGACCACTTTCCTATTTTTATCTTTACACTCTGAATGGATTAAGATACTCCAGGAAGAACTAGATATCGTCGTAGGTAGATTAAGATCGCCTACTTTAGAAGATTATTCATCGCTACCTTTGATGGAATCGTTTCTTGCGGAAGTAATTGATAGTTGGAATTAATTATACTATAACCATAAGATTCCGCGCTTTTTATTATCGTAACTACTGATCCATTGCACTTTTTTCTTTTGAATTATATAAACAGATCATTATTACGATAGGTACAGAGATATTTGATCTTGGCGCCACTTGGAGTACCTCACAAGACCATGAAGGACGTAACTTTCAGCGGATATAGTATACCCAAAGCAAGTATTACAAATATAAATGTCCCGAATAAAAACATCAGTCTATGTATTCTTTATTATGTTATTTTAGAATACTATAATTCTCCTGGATTTCCATAGTGTGCTAAATGATCCAACTTATTGGGACCATCCAGAAGAGTTTCGACCACAGCGATTTCTCGACGCAAATGGCCGATTCTGTCAAAATAATGCTAGCATACCATTCGGTTTAGGTCAGTCTCCATACACAAATCTTTCTCACTATAAAATTTGTATAAAATATTCTGTAAGAACTGGAAATTCATCTTGACAAATTTGATTCGTTTCTTTTCACTTGAAACATTTTCGAATCTCATATATGTATACACACGCATATATACACACAGCTCATTAATCCGGAAATAATTCACCAGATAAAATCATATTTTTTAAGTTTATGTAGTTCTTATTGCCAAATAGACGTCATTTAAATAGAAACTCAATGGATAATATTGTAGATGTAAATATTTGAAGTCTTTGCATATTCTGAGGTAAAATGTTCCAGAATTAATGATGTCGTTCTGCCTTTTAGGTAAAAGACGTTGTCCGGGTGAAATGCTAGCCCGGACATCCTTATTCTTATTCTTCGCCTACGTTATACATTACTTCGACATTGAAATTTCACCAGAGCACGGCAAACCCGATCTAAATGGATACGATGGTTTCACTATATCACCGAAATCTTATTACCTCAAGCTTACGGCGAGATCTGATGTTATAAACTGCGCTACAATGTAAATATTATAGATAATTAGACTAAAATATTAAGTGTAATATGTCCTATATGTTTTAATAATTTTATTGAATACAAATATGAAAGCTGGAAATTATATAACTGAAGATTGTGAGTAGTCTTCTAAGAATAAATTGCTATTCTGTACATAATAATTGGGATACCATATGCTTACACGATGGCGATTCAATATAATTCATTAAACACCAGAGTCGAGGAATGTGCTTTATATTATTTAATAGAGAAATGTTTTTATTCTATTTATTAAGTAATATCTCCGAGTGTATGATTTCCTAATTACTTCAAATATATAATAAAAAAATTTTGAGAAGAAAAAGAATCATCTTCAATATTTAAATACAAACTACATAATTTTTATTAGCTTTACAGAATCTATTTTCCAGTGACAAGGAAATATTTGACAGGCATGTTGAAACCTAATATAAAAGGACTGAATCGCCACGTGGCGTGCGAGCGAAGGTACATTTGGACTTCTGCGAAACGAACTGATTTCGTCGAACACGTAAAACGACCCGTAAAGCGACTTTCACGCGGTAGAAACAATAAACAATATTCAAGAGAAAAATTTGTTGAAGTCAAACAAACCGAGCTTCTATCCACGGGTGGAGCTACTTCAAAACAGAGAAACGTCACATTTAACGTGCATCGGCAACATCTTTATCATTGAAACAATAAATCGAACAAATAAAAATAGGTATATCCAGCCTGGATACTAAAACAAATGTACAGAACAATATATTTTACCTTGTCTTTATTGTTTTATTCTTCATACTGATCAATTAGCATTTTTTTCATTTACCATGAACATTCTATTGAAATTTTCTGTAGGAATAACTTCCTGTTAATTACGTGATACATGGAAGTTATAAGTGTAAGAAATTTAGCAAGAAATTATACATATATCAAGAACGAGGATTGCAGGTATTAATATCGTGGCGTCACGAGTACCTCATAAGGCTTTGGGGACGATGTCAAGCCGTATATAATTTCTACAGAATTTGGTCCTTTGCCGGGAACTGGACGTAGATTATACTTCTGCATTATGCCTGTAAACAGAATGAATAGTGCGGACTTCGCCAGTACTTCGCCTGGACATCGTCTTCTTCCTGGAAACAAACACATAAAACTATAGAAAGTATCGATAAATAAAATCATCTTTTTAATGATCATAATGTACCCAGTATTTTGCGTCACTGTTTCGTTTAGCTCATAATGACTGCATTAATTAACTTCATGAAAGGTATTTCTAACTTTCATAGAGATATCCGGAAACATAAATGAACAGCGCTATTATCTTATTTACGTTGTTATGTACTTTGATAAAATGACATTGATGTGGATTACATATTTTAAAAAATTTTTACAATTCTACGATGCTAGAAGATTTTTGGGTATTTGTAAAATACATTTTGCAAGTTCTAATCTATTTGATACCTTTTCCAAATTGCAGAGAATATGTATCTGGCTCGAAGACGTCATTTTTAATAAATCTTTCAGGCATGAACTTGTGTGGCTCTGGATAGATATTAGGATCCTTATTGATGGAGTACATATTGACTAAAATGGTGGTATCTCTTGGTACCGTGTACTTGTCAAGAATCGTATCGTGAAGAACTCGTCGCGGCCCAATTATAGGGAATACTGGCCACATTCGTTGCACTTCGCTTATTACAGCCTCCACATATGGGAGCCTATAACAGTAAAAAATTTCATTTTTCTCGCATACTACATTACTCTAATCTCTTCATCGAACATACAACTTTTACTCTTCTACACAGGAATTACAACAAAAATTGTACAAGAAACATAAGATAGAAGATTCAACGAAAAATTAAAGGAATTAGTAATTTCAGCTAAATCCACATTTTTACATAGATAAATTCGAATATTTAACAGGAAATTTGATTACTTCGCTTTATCCTCCACTTCAGGAAGTCTGTCACGCGGTATCACCGAGTCGATTTCCTTTTGTACTTTATGCTGCACATCCTGATACACCGTCATAGTTAATAACAGAAAGTCCAAGGTTAAACTCGTGGTCGTAAAACCAGCAAGGAAAAGATCAATCAACAGTACCACCAATTGGTCATCTGAAAAATATGTTATGTAAGAAAACGAACTTATACGATTGGTAGGATTGTACGCGACAATTTCTAATGAGAATACTTTCTCTTTCGTGAATATTTCTATGAGTATATAACATCAGTATTCTTAGAACCAAAGGGAAATTAAAAATTATCTATTTTTCAGTTCTATGAAAAATACTAATATTTTTTACAGTAGATAAAATTCTGATAGAATTAAAAGATATGAATGTGTTTACGAATATAAATGAAATAACTTATAAACTTGATCGCACCAGTGAAGATAGGGCTAGATTCCCCATGGTTTTTCATTTCATGAAGGAACATGTCAATTACATCTGCTTCAGTTCCCGGCTTGTATTTCTTCTTATGCTCAATGATAGTTCCCTGTACAAAAAAGACGTTCATGTATAACAAATTCATTGTTAAACAGCGTATTTAATAAATGTAAAGTCATAATTGATTTACATCATGGGCATACCATTAAGAAGTCCTTGAGTTCTTTGTTCAGCGTACACAAAAGATTGTATCCTGAGAACTCAGGTGCAATGTAACGAATCCAAGGGAAAGCAGAGATAAGTCCGCCCATCATGTCAAAGACTTGTGCTCGAGTTTCCATCAACTTGATAAAAGACTCTATTCTGCATTGGAAAGAACAATCAATCAGGATTGAATGTATTTCAAGAACGTGACCTACTTTTTTCGCTTCGAAATTCTTGTGGATCATTACTTTCGTTTCTATAATGATTTATTCCGTGATTTTTGTTCTTTCTTTCAAAGAAGAAATATAAAGGAATAATAATTCTTCTTAAATGAAGCGAATTTTACAAAGCAATAATAAAATAAAATCATTTCTTTCCTTTCTTCTGTTCTATTTCTGTTTTTCGAAATTCTTCAAAAGATTTTGTAACAATTCTAAATGAAGAAAGTAAAACATGTTTTCATGAATAATATAATTAACTTACATTACATAGAAAAAAAAGGAATTTAAGCAAACGTGTAAACGATTCCAACAAGTCGTTTATACGCATAGGAGACCGAATACGTGAAAACGGTGATACACAAAGTAGAGAAATCCAATAGAACACATGTATTTATGTACCTTTCGCCCCTGCTGAATGATTCTCCCGTCGTCAAAAACCAGAGGACGTTTATCACAGTCGGTGTAATCAACGGTCTTAGTTTGTGCGGACCCTCTGTATTCATCTCATTCAAAAGTAAGGTCAGTTCCTTTCTAATCATTTGCGCCATCTCGCGTTTTCCAAAACCGAAAACCCTCATGGTCCGCAACATCCAGCTCCGTAATTCCTTCCATTCTCCTCCGTCGTTCATTGTGATGCCTATCGATAATAACAGGAAACGATAATATCGCTAATATTCGAATCAAGTTGCATCTATTTTGCACATCTGCTATATTGCGAAATATTATAATACGTAGTTACAGCAGGACGTTGATTATCCAAATTAATAAAAATAAAGTTTCAACAACCCATTTTTCATATATGATAAGACAATTGGAAATAAAATAATTTTTAAAGATCAATGTTTATGGAAAATTAATTGTTGTTAGTATAATTGTTGTAGCTAAATTTCGCATTCCATTTGAAATAGATATTTGTATGACTACATATCTATTTGATGATGCAAATGAATAAAAATCATCAAAATATGCTCTTTTTTTATTCGAATGATCTTTCAAAACATCTTGTACCAAAAAATTACTGTTTACAATTTTTTCGATTCAACTGATCTATTAAAAATAGTCTTGAACTCTAGTACCTTGCTTTTTGCCCATATTTCGAAGTTTGATAAATTCGTTCCAAGGTCGTCCATCGAATTCCTCATTCTTCAGTACCGTTTCACACAGTTTGCTTCCAGAAATGACCAGTACTTTTTCATTACCCATAGTTACGCTTATCACATCGCTAGCATACCGTTTCGAAAGTTCCAGGAACGCTTCGTGCTGTCCCCCAAATTCACGAATCAAACGCTTCATTAGAAACTGGTTGCCGAAAATCGGCCACGAGAATGGCCCTAAAAAATAATAAAGCTTTAAAAAAAAAAAAGAAAAAGAATACGTTTCATGGTCTTACATAATAAGCAATATATATACTATATACTATTATATATACGATATACTATTATCTATACTAATAAATTTTTAAATTTCAAGAACGAAGATTAGAGCATTAAAAAATAATTATTTAGGTTTTAAGTAGAATAGGAAGGGATCAAAAAATTCGAAGAGCTTTATTTTATAAATGTTATAGTAATTGAAAATAAATAATACTAATTTATTTATATAATAAAATATGTACTAAATAATAATAATAAATTATATTATAGATATCGATATTATGATAATAATATTTCGAAGATTTTATAATCAGTGTCGAAAACGTATTATAGATCATTCTATTACTCTAAATTCGAATATGTATGCAAATATTAGTACAACATGTATTACTCTTTATATTTTGTATAGAGAATAAAAATTTCTCGGACGAAAAAAAAAAATTAATTCGGACGAAATAGATAAGCCTCAAGAAGAATTAGTTTCATTAGAGGAACAATAAAGACGCTAATTTAAACCAGCTCAGTGACCCAATCAACCCGAGTAGTGTATACATCCGCATGATTTACATTCACCGCTAACGGCTTCATTGGTAGATTAACTCTTTTAGTTCATTCATCTTGATGAAATATTAAATTAATGATTTTATACCTCAATAAAAAATTATAAAAACTTATCATAACTAATAATGATCTAATATTTTTAATCTTCGTAACATAACACATTATTATTGTCAATTTTATTTTACTGTAAAAACCAAAAATTATAAATATTAGCAAGATAAAACTCTTAACTATATTGTATATCCGAAATAAAGGTTACGTAAAAATTATTAAAAAAGAATACTGATTTGGTGTATAATGATCCATACACTAATTTTGTAGGATGTCGACTAAGCAACGTGACTCAATATAATTGATAAGAAATAACTTTGATTACCTGGTGGGGTTTTTCTCGTATGTTGTCCGACTACTAAATAAATAATTAATAATATCAGCGTTACTATTGCTAGCAACACGGTGGCAAACATCCTGCAACGTCCCACACGAACTTACGATTCTATACTCGAGCGATCAATGAAAGCGTTCGAACTAAAATTGGTTCTCCCGAAGAACGACTGGACGATAGATCGATAGGTTGAAATTTTTCGTCCACAACTAATATGTCAATTCTTACGTTTCAATTCCGGTTTCAGCTTTTTATACCGACCTACTGCCGATAACATGGATTACCCGATAAGCACGAATACTTCTAAACCGTAGTTAAGCTCTTGCTTATAAACATGTCAAAATTCAAAAAATGAAAAGATCCCAGTTGCCGATACTTCAATACTATATAATTAGACAAAACTTTGCACTTACGTGTATTGTTTTTAATGTATTCATGTGATCATGGTCACTTGATAATAAGAAGCTTTTTAATTATATGTATCCTTTGAGGAAGTTGTTAAGAGCGGATAAGTCCCTTATTACAATACATAAATAAACTGGATTTATGTATTGTAAAATTAAATAGGTTTTACTATGTCCAACAATGTTCAAAGATTATTAAAACTGTAAACAGCCTTTCGAAATTTTTAATTCAAATCATTGATCGATGTGATCCGACATTTATAAAATAAATTACAGCAATTAAATTTTGAATATCTGTGTATAAGGGTAGTTATATGTATTGTAAAAAGATCTGATTTTAATTATATTGAGTTGAGTAGTAAATTCGTTCATCCTTCATCTTCACCAAGGTATGGATGTGAAAAAATTTTATAAAAATTATTTGAAGAATATAAAAATATGCCCCTCTGAATTTTTTTTATAAAAGATATGATATTTATAGAAATTATATTTATAGAATATTTAGGAACAAAATAAGTTAGTTCTTCATGAAATAGATTTTATCACATCTATATAGCAAAATGAACTTATAACTCAACCTAATATTTTTTAATATAATATAAATTAATGTATTCTCTTATTATACAATAAACGTTCATTTAGTATTATTGAAAAATAATTAAAGACATACATACATATGTACATATTTATGTATAAAATCTACATATTATCTATTTTTAAGAAGATATAGTATGACGTAAATTGCATATGTATATACATTAGATTTGCAATTATTCTAAAAATACCATCAACCTGACAAATAAATATTTTCTTGACAAAATGTTTTATGGTAACAATTATTTTTAAAATATTTATATGATATCCAAATCGACTTCTTTTCTTGCGCGTTTTTTCATTCTTTTCTTCCCTGTCACTCTGTCAGATCTCCTTTTTTTAGCTTCTTTCTTTTTCTGTTGTCTTGCAATTTTACGTTTGGCAGCTAATTCTGGATCCGTTACAAACTGTAATAAAAAAAATTTTAGTACTCTTAATCATTTCTTACCACTTATTTCACAGACAAGGTAAAAATGTAACAAATTTACCTGCTGCGTACGCATCATCTTTCTTTCTGCTTTTTTAATATCCAAATTCTGTTGTATTCGACTCAATAATCTAGTATATTCTTCGCTACCTAATCGTTTCTTAATCATCACACTCGCTTCTTTAGCTAATCGTCTTAAAATGGTATTTTTTTCTTCTGTAGTAGATATTTCACGCACAATTGGTGACATAATATTAAAAAGTATCACATTTAAATATTCCATGGGTATTGTAGCCACAACACCGCCAACCCACTTAAAGAAAGCAGTCCGCTGAAAAAAGAAATATCACTTGTATTCTAATTATTTATTTAACATTATAAGGAAGTATACATAAGGATAATAATGGGTACTGTACCACTGTTATTGACTTAGGAGCTTGGGTTATTTCTATATTTACAGCCTTTCTCAGCCTTCGAACAAGCCAAGGAAGTGATAACTGGTTCTTATCTTTATCTTTCATTTCATTGACTTGATCTGTAGCAGTATTAATCTGTTTTACAGACTTTAATATTCTCGCGATAAAAATTAAATTTTTAACAGTCTGATCGGCTAATTCTTCTAACATCATATCAGGCTGTAGTTGCGCAATTAGGTCTAAACTTAAACTTTTTATAACGGTAGTAGGATCGGAATACATGTAACTGGTTTCTGCTTCACATTTTTCAGGGTTTTCTAAAAGGTCTATAATTTTATCAACGTCATGAACAGCTAAAATAAATCCGATCAGTTGAGACGCTGCTAAACGCACCCATGTATGAGGATGTGCCAATAAGGACTGACTATATTCTGAAATACGCAAAATTCTGTTAATACTAAACACTCACGAATTAGGTAATATAGTAATACATTAAACATACCAGCAAACGAACGAATAGCATTTTTATATTCTTCACTTTTGAGAAATGCCGTACAATTTGCCGATATTTTTAGTAACAATTGCAACACTTGAAACATATGATGATCTTTCATTCTCTCTGGATCTTTGATATAATGCTCTTTCTTTAATTGCATTTCCTTTTCTGTATGTAACTTCACGAAACGACCAGGTTCATTGCTATCATTAAAATCTGCATGAAATTGTTTCAAAAGAAGCGGTAATATTTCATCTAAACGAGACTTAAAAGTGTCCTTTTCTACTGTTACAAATATACCGCATAACTGAGCACCCAACGTTCGATGCATTACCTAAAATAACACGTAATCAAGTAATTTTATAACGTTAAATGTGTACTCTTAAGATTTAATTTCAACTAATTTACCTTAAGATCTTTTAACCACGTTACAAGTATATCAAAAAGTTTGCTTCTGTTATTATAAGGTATACGTGTAATCATTTCCTTAATACATTTAGCGCACAACTTGCGACATATTGGATTATCATCATTTATCAATCTTACACCCACCATTATAAAAATGATATCCGACTTCAAGACCAAAGTTTTCTGAAATTATGATTGATATATAAGTTATGAGTTTGATTTGTTTCTTTTAATCAACAGAAAAAGAGGAAGAATGAAAAAACTAAATGTACTTACTACTGGAAATCCTGTAACAATACTGTAAATCATCTCTAAAGCACTAAGACGACCTGGTTGCATTTCATAGCTAACCTGCGTCAAATAAAATGCTATATGTTTCTGTAAATGTTTACCAAGAGGATATTCCATCAGATAAGAATAAAAAACGGAGCGAGATTGTACTCTAACGTGTTCTAGTTCAGAGGTAATGCTTAAAGCAGCAACTTTTTCCATAACGATATGCATTTCAGGAAGAATCATTTTTCGAGCAATTATCGCTTTGAGTAAACCAAATGCTGTTGCTTGCTTATCAGTGTTGTGCATATCTTGTTCAGCATACATAATTAAGGCTTTCAACTGATCTATACTAATTACATACTGTTTCACATCACGAACAATTACAGACATACATTTAAAACCAGCCATCACTAAATCAAAATTATCTCCTTTACTTAGGCCAGCTGCAGCATATTTATGCAAGATAATAAAGATAGATGAACAAATATCAGAAATTGTTTCTTGTATTGAAAGCAAATCCATTTTAAGCAACCAGTTTAAACACTGTAAAGCTAACGTGCTTAGCTGAAAAAATATAATATCAACATATCAAACAATTGATCACGATTATTATTTACAATAAGAATATAATAAATTTACCTTCACATGTTGAGATTTTATGCATTCACTGATGTGTGGTACAAATGGATCTATCAGGGACTTAAATTCTGTATTAGATATTTTGTCTCTTTTTAACAGAATATGGAAAAGTTTTAAACCAAATTCTATGATAATGTGAACATTGGTGTTCTTTGAAGTTTTTGAAGTAGCCTTTATGCCCATTTTATTTTTTGGTTCTGGAGGTATAATAAAGCAATCTGGTTTCTGTCTACTGTGTATTTCTACTTCCTTTTCTGTTAATTCTTTATCATTCTTCTCAGGCTTAAACTCAGGAATACTTTCAGAAATTACACCATAAAGGAATATTAACATTTGTTCCAATGGTATAAAGATATTATCAGCTAAACCTAGTACTATGTTTCTGAAACATTCCACAACCTTCTGCACAGTTTTATGCGAATGACTTCTTATAAGCACTTCTTTTAATGGTAAGATTAAATCCACCAAACATGATTCAGTAATATATTGTGCTAATATATGAAATATGTCATAACTTTTTGTAGATTTTGCTTCTGATACGTTTTTCACAATTCCTATTACTTCTTTCTCTTCTGCTGTTAATCCAAATAGATCTACTTTACATACCTAGTTAAAATACAAGAATATATGAATATTAGATATATCATAAAATTTAGATTTTAATATGTATTTACAATATTACTTACAGATAAAATACTTTGAAGATTTTCATTGATATCAAATTTCTGAAAATATGGTTTCAGAGCTACTAATACTGATTGTACTGTAAACGCGAGAACATGAACTTGAAAACCTTTTGTTAATAAAGTATTCATTTCTCTTAAAAGATGATGAAGATACTTCGGGCCAAGAGTTATCATAATTTTTTGTAATATTTCTCGAGTAACACGTCGTACAGATTCTAAACGAGATTTCAAGAATGTACATAACTTCATAAAGATTCTGAAACAATTTATTATAATATTTTAATAATCTTTTAATTTTATATAGAGGTGTATATACTATATACTTACCCTGGTAAATTAGCATCTAAAATATGCCCAGGTAATTTCTGTAGTAATTTAACAAAAGCAAGAGCAATTGGAACTCGCATTAGTTCTTCTTCCTCGTTATCTATTGCAATTCTTTTCTTGTTAATCTTGTGACTACTTTCGCGACTCGTTCTCGCTATAATGGAACAATGGAGTTGAGGTAGCAATTCCTTGGATATACTAAATACGACTCGTCGTGCTCCATTCTGTGAAAGAATGATCTGTTTTTCCATTACAGGTACTTCTTTCTGTGTTTCATTTTGTACTTTTCCTACAGTTTCTTCCACAGTATCTATATTTTCAGAATTTAAAGATTCATCTAATTTCTCTTCTACTTGTTTTTCATTATTTTTATCATCACCTTTTGCAACACTTTCTTCTTCTTTCTTTTCATCAGAAATTATTTCTTTTTCATGATCCCTTTCAATTTCTTTGTTATATTTTAGTACTGAAGATTCTTCTACAAATTTATATTTTGACAAATCAAAATGGAAAGAATCTAAAATGCTAACAATGACTCTAACAAGTTGTTTCTGAAATTCAATAGAATGTCTTAGCTTTTCCAAGTAATGTTTCAGAATAATCTCATATTGATGCCATGGTAAAAGTTTGCATATAGTACCAACTGTTCCTATTGCAGCATCGATAAGACTATTTTTATGAATAAAAGCTTCATTGCATAGATATGAAGAAGCAAAAGGAAGGACAAACTGTGTTAATGTTCTCGGATTGAACGGCTTCTTCAACGTTTTTGCTATATTACAAAATTTAAGAAATGCTCGAGCTCTCCTGTGCAGTTGCAAATGTTGCATGTTTTCAAAGAAATCTACTTCGGGATCCGCCTTATCAGTTAATACAGATAAATCTCGTAAGACGGGATGGACGTCTGAACATTCCATAGCCAAATGTCCCAAAAAAGCTATTGATTGAAGCCTTACGATTTCAATTTTGCTAGTTATCCCTTTTCTTATAAGTGGTAAAATTGTATTGTCCATTAAATAACGTCTATCTGCTACATTTTCTTTATGTTTCTGTGCCAATTTACAACCAAGTAGCTTAAGATACTGTCCTGCATTATCTCTTAATGCTAGATCTGCTTCATTTTTAAGAATGTAATAACAATTATAAATAATAGCTATGCCAAACTCTAACGTAATCTCATCCTTTTCTATTGCATTATTAATTTCAGAAAATGCATCCAATCTTTTTTGAAAATCTGGTTGATCGAGCCACCTGCGATCCCATGCATTAAGTGCACTTACTAATTCATAATTTTTTATTAATATCCCATGACAATCGTTTGTAGACTTTTCCACAATTGTTTTATAGAGTTCCAACAGGAGTTTGCGAGCAGGAATTGCAGATATTGCACCTAATAAAGGTAGAATTGCACGCACGTGCGTTGTTGGTTCCTTCACTTGCTTTACAAGGTTTATTGTGGTTGTAATCAATTCAATAATCGTTTCTTCTCCCTCTCCAGCTCCAGCTTTTTTAGTCAATATTGGTAAAGTAAGAGTAAGAAGTATATCACATGCATGTGCATCTTTCACGAATTCTGAAATACGTGATAAAATCACAAGTTCTGATTTATTTATTCCCTTGGTTGATTTTTCAAGTTTACTTTTAATATATTGTAAAATACTGAACACGTGTGGGAGAAGAATAGTAGATCCATAATTAACTCCATTAGATAATGCTTCTTCATTTATTTCAGATAAATTATTAAGTATAGGTGTTAAAGGAACAAAAGGTGTATCAACTTCCATATCATTTTCATTTGTCTTTCCGTAGTCTTGTAGTGTTACCATTTTCTCAATCATTTCAACAATAGCACTGATAACAGGTGTTTCAGTTTTTGAACCCAATAAAAGTTTCATTATGTAAGGAAGAGAACTAACAGATTTATTATCTTCGCGATATTTTATAAATAACGGATAAAAACGTGAGTTCTGGCTCCATGCCATAAACAGCCTCAATAATGGAGTAGGACTGTGAATACCTTCTATAGGTAATTTCTCTAACCATGGAAATACAGCTACATTAAACAAGGCATCTATTTCATATTTATTCCATTCATAATCTTCAAAGTGACCAAAGAACCTTGCTAATATTGAGATGGAAGTGGATCTTACATTTTTAATAGATTGTAAGAATCCAACATGAACTTGATCTGATTTCTGTAAAATTCCAGTTACTTCTGCCAGAATGCATATTACCAAACCAAGTAAGTAGGGTAACAATTTCTTTCCCATCTTACTACCAAATTGTTCTATTAAAATTGCAAGTAAATTCGTGGCACTCTGCAAACGTTTAGGTGGAATAATGTTACTCAAATCTACAGTATCAATAATAGTTTGTGTAAGTTGTTTCAAGTTAATTTGTTGATCATTCATCTTATCTAATTCAAGCATGTATTTCTTGAAAGGCTTAAATGCCATGTTGGTAAATATGATCATTTCATTCTCTTGAATTCCAGATAGAAAACGTAAGATCATTTTTCGTTTTAAAGTACCTCCAGCTTTACCACCAGTTCTCATTCCTGTTTTTGCAATCATTTTAGCATAAATTATACGCATTAATATAGGTATAAATTCATTGCGATGTTCTTCCAGTATAATATTACTTTCTTTATCGACTTTAAAATGTGTCAATTCATTTTTCATGTTTTTTTCATTAATTATACTAAGCAAATTTTCCTTATAAGGTATTAAATATTTCTGTTTATAAGTGAGAAGACAATTTAAAGCACCCTTTTGAATGTCAGGAACTTTTGATGACAGCAAGTCTAAATAAATGTTCTGCATCTCTGATTCCCTATATAATGTTCTTGGATTTGTTATCTTTTCAAATACTTCAAGTTGAGCAAGTAAGAGCTTCACTTTATAATTCTTACTTATTACAATCTTATTTATCTGTCTAGACTCCATATCTATTTGTTTCATTTTTGTATCTGTAGAAATAGTAGCTTCCTTTTTTTCTTTTTCCTCTTTCTCATTTTCTTGATTTTCTGCAGATTCGTTATCACTTTCATTTTCTTCATCAATTTCCATGTTGTTATTAGAAACAATTGATTCTTGACCTTTTAAGATACTGCAACATCTTGCATCTTCAGAATTTGACTTAAAAAAGTTGTAATTTACAAAATCAATGAATAATCCTGTTATATCTCTATTCTTCATCTCACAGAAATGTGAAAAATTTGTCATACATTTCCATAAAAGAATTTTATGATTTTCATAGTCTGGTTTGTCACTGCATTTTTGCACAGCATTTTCTATTGCAGAAATAACTGTACATTCAAATAATGGTTTATAGTCTACAGTTACTTCATGATTACATTTTAATTCAGTTAAAAATATAGGCCAAAACTGTTCATATTCCCTGATTGCAAAAGTAGCTATAATCTTACTTATAGGTCCCCAAAGTAAAGAAAAATTTATATACAGATTTCCTAGTAAATATCGTAATGGAAGTTCATAATACTTCAAATCTAAATTTATCATTGCTTCATTTTCATATGACAATGCTTGTAAATGCAGCAATTTACTTCGATAACTATGTACTGATATAGGTTCACATTCTGCTAAATACATATGTTCCATAACACCTGTTTCCTTCTTCTCATTCGTAATAGACAATTTTACTTCACTAATATTGGAGAATAAAAGATATAAATGAGTTACTATTAAGCGAATTTCACTAAAGGGTGAACTCAATTTTTCTGCAATACTACTGTTTAAGTTTTCAAACACAGTTCGATTTATATACATTTCTCGGTATTGTGATGTGCTAAAATATGTTACACATAAATCTACAGCATTTAAAATGAATTTATTATCAGGATATTTGATAATAAGATCTAATACTTTTATATCATTCTCTTCCATAAACTGATGCAAAGTTTCTGATTCCAATATGTGAATTGCGGATTCTAAAGATATTAAGAATGTCAAACATAATTTGATCATTTCAGTTTCTGTATTGGTATCGTTTAATATCCGTTTATATAAAGATAATATTCCCCTTTTTAAAATATCCTTAAATTCTGCTGGTATAGGCTTCAGATGTGGCAAAATAATTAACATTTTTAATGCATTTGTTGATATACTATTATCCAATAAAACTTCTAACTCCTTCTGTAAGTAGTTAATACTATCAGATTTTACACCTCTTATATCTAAGATGTATTTTGTCCATTTGTTTAAATTGATACCATTGAGACATAAAGGAACTTTTGCATTAACTATCTTTGTAAACAGTTGTAAAGTATCATCATTAAAACCAATGAAAATGCTATGTCGTATTATATGTGGCAATACCAAAGTTTCGAATGATGAATAATGGATTAAACTTTCAACAGCACCATATAATAGTTGAATATTTTTCACAGACATAACTTTAAGTAATATTTGGCTAGATGTTTCCTGCATCAATCTAACATTGGCTGCCAAAAGAATAGTAACTGATACATTTATAACTTCTCGTAACACATTGTCTTCATTTTCAAAAGTATCTAAAATATGTGACAATTTTTTAATCAGAGGTACAGGATCTATAACCACTTTTCCATTTCTATGATTAACAATTATATTTATCAATTGCATCAAAAGAATCAGACTTTTCTCTTTTCCAATTTTTGATTGAAACTGCTTAGTCTCTTCAATTGATTTGTCCATGACATTTAAAAGTACAGACCAAAGTACCTGGCATTTCTGTGAGTGTATACTTTGTAGCATACAGTTAATAATTTCCTTCAATAATTTAAACATTAAACTTTGATTGAGAGAATCATTATTCAATCCATTGAAGTATAATAAAAGCATTTGTTCTGCACATGAATGAAATTGTCCTGGTATACCAGATATTACTTCAAACAATAATTTACCACATCCTGGTATTATATTTGGGTTACCTTTTAATATATGCAATACTGTCTTTAAGAAAGAATCTTTATCTTTTATCTTACGTACCACAAATGCAAAACTTTCAGCTGCAAAGTTGTTTATATAAGTTGGCTGTGTATCTGCCAACAATGGTAGCAACAGATCAAGTACAGTTTTTACATTTTTAACCAGATATTTCCATAAAAATTTAAATAAATAAGCTAATGATGTGAATGTGTATTCTATTTGTTCTATGTCTTTTGTTTTTAATAACTCAATGATAACAGTTAAAAATCTAGGGAAATATTCATAAAAATCCTTTTGTAGGTCTTTAGACATAGCAACAACTAATCTGCAATGAAAAATTTATATGATAATGCTTGTTAAAAGCTATTTTAATCCACATTTTCCTTTAAGTCGATGATAGGTAGAACTTTTAATTTAATACTTACTCTAAGATTGGTTGTAGAAACAAAACATCTTTCTTTGCTAAATATTCTATCAATGTATCTACTACAAACTGCTTTTGATTAACCAATTGTGGAAGCGTTATGATATCACGAACTTTCTTTTTAAAGCTGCAGTAACCTTCAGTAAGGTTAAGATAATTCCATTTCTGTAGTGTTTGATGAAAATACGTTTCGATTTCTTCATCGTTCTCCTCGTTTCGATGTGCAACACGGTGAAATACATCGACGTCGATTTCATTTACTCTTTCGGTAAATGTTTTAAACTAAAATAGAAGAATAGAAGGATAAAAAATATTTGATGAAAAACAAGTGATTATTTACGCTACATACTTGAAATGTATTTGTTTCTTTATGACGAATTGGCTTATTCTTCATGTTGATAAAACATATGAAAACTTCTAAGTTTATATTTAGTTTCTCATATTTAATGAATTCTTTAAAGTAATTTTAATTGACAACAATCTACTTTCACGTGTATTTCTCACGTGTAACTAAGTAGCACAAACAACCGAATAGCTACATCTTAGATAGGAAATTTTTCTGTTAAGAAAGAACTAGGACTTCTAAAAAAGAACTAGAATTCTTAAAAAGGAACTATAGAATATTTTCTAGTAACATTCGTATCTAATATCTTTATAACCTATGGAATACAAATGTTAAGTGCTTTTACAAACTGCCTAAAAGTCTATAAGATAAAAAGTGTCACTTTACAGTGTACGATAATCTGTTAATCTTTATCTTTTTCTGAATGCATTCATCATTAATTTACAAATTTACTATTATGATATAAATAGTTGTTTACATATGTAGTGTAAGACATAAATCATTAGTTTAAAATCATATTTAGAAAAAGTAATAAAATATGAAGTATATACATTTTTTATTTACGTATTTGTTTTAAAATAGATGACTAGTACAGAAGAAAAGAAAATAGAATTCAAAAAGAAATCAAGGAAACCGATAAGGAAACGACAGGTTTCATCAGATGAAGATGACAATGAAAATGAAGAAGCCTCTGTTAGGTAAATGACAAATCCAAACACATTAAATGTAGTAGATTATACACTTTAGTAATAAATATAATATCTATTTAGGGAAAAAGTTGAAGAGATGAAAACTATACAAAAACTTCGTGAAAGACCAAAAGGTATAAATGTTGTTGGATTAGCCCTTGGAGAAAATGTAACACCTGATGTAATGACGGTAAACAATAATGAAATTAATAAATAAAATATAATAACTTCTTTCCTTCTGAAAGATTCTTCTTTCTTCAGTCTGACCCTTTTAATGTAAAAACTGGAGGAATGGTAAATATGACTGTATTAAAGAATACAAAATTGAAACAAAATGATGCATATGAAACTGGAATTGGCACACAATTTAATGCAGAGACTAATAAACGCGATGAAGATGAAGAAATGTAAATATTGCATTTATGATGTTAATATAATTCAATAAATACATAATTAATGACTTCTAATTTTTTTAGGGTAAAATATATTGAAGAAGAATTATCAAAGAGGAAAAGCAAAACTGAAGGTACAACTGAAAATGGATCAAATAACGACAAAGGTTCTTATTGTTCACCAGAAGAAGCAGCTTTGCAAGCAGTACCTGAACATTTAAGACAAAGCTCTGCACACAGAAGTGAAGAAATGCTTTCAAATCAAATGTTATCTGGTATTCCAGAAGTGGATCTTGGAATAGAGTATATGATTTTATAATATACACTTGATTCTTTTTAACACATTTCATATAAAAGAATGTTTTTCTCATTTATAAATTATACACCTTTTCAGAGCAAAGATTCGTAATATCGAAGCTACGGAAGAAGCTAAGTTAAAACTGCTTTGGGATAGGCACAGAAAGAAAGATGGACCCTCGCAATTTGTCCCAACAAATATGGCTGTGAATTTTGTACAACACAATAGATGTACACTATCTACTTCATCTTTTATTTTATCTAATTTATAAGTCAACTTCTATAGCATATAATAACTTTTATTTCTTTCTTATTTTTTTTAGTTAACATAGAAGATACAGATTTCCAGAAATCAAAACAAGATTCTGATGAGAGAAAAAAAGTTGCAGCACCCAGAGATGATTACAAGAGTAAAAGGAAAGATAATGGAGAAAAAGCAACTGATGATTATCATTATGAAAGATTCAAAAAACAATTTAGACGATTTTGAAATTATTTGTAAATAGAAATAAAGGATATAAGTTATATGTAATGAAAAATTTATTATTTACACATAATATGTATCGTTAAATTTATTGCTGTAAATTTTTTTATCTATATTATAAAAATTATCGAATTATCAACTCATTTGCATCATGACTCTACTTAAGTTAGTGTGTTCAGACAGCGTCGCCCAACTGACAGTTGGCCCATATCACGCGCAGCCGTATATCAGCAGTTTTATTATTTTCATTAATTTCAACTTCTTGTGTATTTACAGTTACACCGCTCACGCTTGAAAAATTATGTACAATCGGCGTATGATTTTGGGGTTTCCATACAAATCTCTATCTACAAAACTACTGCGTTGATCAACTTCGCTGTGATCGCTTGACGAAATATGACGGATACGTCTTTGAGTATATTCTATTTCTATACTTGAATTCAAATCGTCAAAATAATCAGAATCCATTCGGGCAATTAAATTTTATTTTAAATTATAAAATTAGTTTATTTTTTAAATTTGGATTTAGATTGACACTATTTACTCTTAACGGCAGTTAAAAAGATCTACACAATAATAACAAAAGTAAAATTTGTTAAGAACGCAACGAAAATAGCTCAAATGCTCGTACATTAACAGCAAGATGCGAACGGTGTCATACGCGGAATATTTCGGGACTGGTGATAAAAGAAAATCGCGGCTTGCAGAATAATCCGTGCTCAGTGATAGGAGACGATCGTCATGCGCGGAATATTCTGCTTACGGATGTAAATGGATTAATACTTTAAAATACGATACAGAACTTTATTAGGTATAAAAGCTTAATAGCGAGCGTGTAGCTGTGACGTGTATTGTAAACTCGGCATAAGCTCCAATACGATCTCACAGAATGACGACATCGTAGCGACGTCAATTGACTGTAGAGGGATTATACCGAATTTCAATCCCTTTAAACTTGCTGTAACTATTGTTTTTCTTTACACCCGCGACTATGAGTTGTGGATTCGTTACTTGTGGCCCAAACGAGGCTCTTGTAGTATCAGGTAATTATATCAACCGATTTCTATTGCAAATTATTCGGTTTCAGTACGTCTTATTAAGCCGACATAGGAGGAGCACTTTGTCAATTAACTGATTTGGAAAATTTAGTTCGTAATAAAGTAGAAAAATTAATTAAGTGGTATATAGATTCATTATTTTCCATTAATTCTGTCTGGTTGATTCTAAGTTATTTTACTATATGATTTAATTGTATATTTTCTCTTTAAATGTATTTTATTTTATACTATAATATAATAATACCAATATAAAAAGAAGATCATATAATACATTAAAATTTGTCTTCACTAATTTATTTTTAAGGATGTTGCTACAGCAAGCCTCTACTAGTACCTGGTGGTCGAGTATTTGTTTGGCCTATTGTCCAACAAGTACAAAAGTAAGTTGTTACACTTATTGAATAACGAAATTAAAGCTCAAAATTATATATAGTTGAATTTTGGTTTTTGTATTGTATATAAAGAAATGATGTAATAAATATTTGATAACAGTTCTATTGTAATTGAAATTTGTATTTTTTAGAATTTCATTGAATACTATGACTTTACAAGTAGAAAGTCCAACTGTGTATACATGTCAAGGTGTACCAATATCTGTAACAGGAATTGCACAGGTATTAATTTCTAATATAATTGAAATATTTACATATAAATGTCATAAATAAATGACTATTTATTTACCAAATGTCTATGTATTTGTTCAAAGGTCAAGATACAAGGCCAAAATGAGGAAATGTTATCCACAGCATGTGAACAGTTTCTTGGGAAAACTGAAGAAGAAATTCATAATATTGCACTTGTAACATTAGAAGGACATCAACGGGCCATAATGGGAAGCATGACTGTAGAGGTATAATACATACCATTACATTAAAATTTTTTAGTTAAGTTGTTAAATAAAAATAAATATTAATTCCATTTAATTTCTTTTATTTCTACGAAATAGGAAATATACAAGGATCGTAAAAAATTCAGCAAGGAGGTTTTTGAAGTAGCAAGCAGTGATCTAGTCAATATGGGCATTACTGTTGTGTCCTATACTTTAAAAGATATTCGAGATGAAGAAGTAAGTTAATTTTTTCTTCCTACTAAACAACATTTGATTCTTATTAACGAATTCAGGAACAACTTTTATGCAAAAATTACAAAACAATTGAATATTATAAAATGTATAAAGTCTTTTTGATATGAAAAGTCCCCCTTTAAGTGCAATTGTGCAATATTTATAAGTAATTTCTTATTAATATGAGTTAATGTAGTCCAATTCTTGTACATTGTAAATTGAATACATTTTTGTTTTGCTACTTGCAGGGGGCAAAGGTACGTTCAAATTTTGTTTTATCACTACATATAATGCTACTGCACTGCTGTTCAAAGAATATTAGTACAGATCATTAATATTCAAATAAGAGGGAACTAGAGCATATCTCAAGTGCTTGCTTCAGTGGTAGCACATATATTCTATACACATTTGCAAATTTCTGTGTTTCAAATATGTGTGATATTCTTATTGTATGCTGCCTTTAATTCAGGTTGAATTCAAAGTAATTGCTAAAATGAATGTTATTACATAAAATTCGTAATGAAAATACAATGTTATTAATCATATCATATTAAATGTTTATCGATCATTTATAGGGATACCTGAAAGCTCTTGGTATGGCAAGAACAGCTGAGGTGAAACGTGATGCGAGAATCGGTGAAGCAGAAGCTCGTAGAGATGCTCAAATTCGCGAAGCCATCGCTGAAGAACAAAGAATGGCTGCTCGTTTTCTTAATGATACCGAGATTGCTAAAGCGCAGCGTGATTTTGAATTAAAGAAAGCCGCATATGACGTTGAAGTGCAAACCAAAGTAGGTTTTCTTATCTTCGTTTTTCTTTTGTTCTTTCTTTTTATCTTTGTCATTGTTTCTATGAATAGCACATTGATTTATATCTTAATTATAGAAAGCAGAAGCAGAGATGGCATTTGAATTGCAAGCTGCAAAAACTAAGCAAAGGATTATGGAAGAACAAATGCAAATAAAAGTGGTTGAACGTGGACAAGAAATTGCAGTACAAGAACAAGAAATGATGAGACGTGAACGAGAATTGGATGCAACTGTACGACGCCCAGCTGATGCAGAAAAATATAGGTAAGTTGAGTGACTTTAGAAAATTGATAAATAAGTGTTAATAAATATTATATATTCACAGATTAGAAAAAATGGCTGAAGCTAATAAACTGCGTTTAGTAATGGAAGCTGAAGCCGAAGCAGAAGCCATCAAAATTCGTGGTGAAGCAGAAGCCTTTGCCATTGAAGCAAAGGCTAAAGCAGAAGCGGAACAAATGGCAAAGAAAGCAGCTGCATGGAATGAATACAAGAGTGCTGCTATGATAGACATGATGTTAGATACTCTTCCAAAGGTAATTGAAAAAGAATTTGTATCTTAATTTCAAAGATTTTTTTTAACTAAGTAATGTAAACGCCTCTTACACCTTATATTTCATAGGTTGCCGCTGAAGTTGCAGCACCTTTGTCACAAGCCAAAAAGATAACAATGGTTTCTAGTGGAAGTGGAACTATTGGAGCAGAAAAGCTAACTGAAGAAGTGTTTAATATAGTAACGCGTGTACCGGATTTGGTTAAAAATTTAACAGGCGTGGATATTGCAAAGGTATGCCTAATCATGGAAAATAATCGTATTTGAAATATACTGATAAAAGAAATCATAATTATAATTCTTTTTCAGTCTGTTCATGCGGCTTAATCGAATGGTATAAGAGTTTTTAATACTTCCTGACCACATTCATACTCGTATTATTAAGTATTAAACGAGTCTTTGATATACACGTTTATTTTAATATGCTGTTGCATATTAGAGCCAAATTATAAGTTTTAACTTTAGTGACATTTCGTTGGATAAAACGTTCGGTACTTTCACTGCCAGTTAATTGAAGATAACAAATCACTTTCTATTAATACCAATTGTGAATGAATATTTTACAAGGAAATATATTCAAAATGGTATACATTTTTAAAAATAGATTATAAATTGTGAATATATTCGCACAACATCCGTATCTCATTACTTGAACGATATACAATAGATAGCAATAAATGCCTAAGTTATACAGGCAGTGAATGTGTGTTTTATTTAATGGATATTGGAAACTCAATGGATAGTACAATTTTTATTTTTATTTGACGAAATAAGTTAAAGTTGTACCAAATTTCTATGTTTATTATATTTCTAATTAGTCTTTTATGCACTTAGGAGAGAAAAGAAGCAAATACAAATATATCTTTTCGAATTTCATATTGACCAAAGATGGTCCAGTTTTGTCCATACATATATAACTTTGCCACTATGTGCCAGAACATTCCTCTAAATATGCTATACATACCTTTCAGTAGTATTAATGTAATTAATGGGTATGAGCATTTTAGAACTGGAAGTGCTAATATTTAACACTTGTTCAATGTGGTTTGATGTTAAGTAACTATATCTAGTCCCTGAAATTTAAATATCTTTACTTAATGTTTAGTTATACTTCTTATTTTCCTTTAAAGATGCATTAATATATTTTGCGCCAATTTTAGCTAGAATTTACTGTGATCTAAAACTCTTTGTACGAAGAAGAATGATAGTCATATATAGTTCTTGAAACGTGTTTGAGAGCTTTGATGACAAAATTTGTATGACCAATTTAACGCCTTAAATTAATGAGAAGAAGATTCAATTTTATGTAAAGCGATTAAACGTTAAAACCAAATTTCCTGTGTATTAATTTGCCCATCCCATTGCTATAAGTCAAAAACAAAAACAAAAAACAATAGAAGTTACAAACTAAACCATTGTAAAAAAGCTCATGACATATGTGGGTTAATATTTATTTATAATAGTTTCAATATAATGAAGATATGTTTTATGTCGAAATAAACATAAAATCATTTAATCTATGAAATTGTGTTACCATTATGATCCCTAATTTCAACTAATTTTATCTTTGTAAACTGAAATTTATCTCTAAAGACATGTCTTAAAAAATTTATAATATGGATGCATACAAGTCATTTATAATAGATTTTTTAGCTGGTGGGATATCTGCAGCTGTATCAAAAACTGCAGTAGCACCATTAGAAAGGGTAAAATTATTACTCCAAGTTCAACATACTTCAAAACAAATAAGACCAGAAGATCGGTACAAAGGTATGTTTCTCAATACAAAATAAAATAATATTTTTATGGTTTACCATAATTTTCATTTTATTAGGAATGATGGATGCATTTATACGTATACCGAAAGAAACTGGATTTCTTAGTTTTTGGAGAGGAAATTTAGCTAATGTAATTAGATATTTCCCAACTCAAGCTTTAAATTTTGCATTTAAAGACAAATTCAAAGCTATATTCTTGGAAGGTGTTCCAAAAGATGCATTTTGGAGACAGTTTGCTGGAAATTTGGCTTCTGGTGGAGCTGCTGGAGCAACATCTCTTTTATTTGTGTATCCACTTGATTTTGCACGTACAAGGTAATACATTTACCTTTATGTAGCTCTCGATAATGTAATAATGATATACTTTGCAGATTGGCTGCAGATATTGGACAAGGAGATAAAAGGGAATTCAAAGGTCTGGGTGACTGTATAGTAAAAATTTTCAAGACAGATGGCCTTATTGGTTTATATCGAGGGTTTAATGTAAGCGTTCAAGGAATTATTATTTATAGAGCTACTTATTTCGGTCTTTATGATACGACAAAAAACATGCTTCCTGATCCAAAAAATACTCCCCTACATATTACCTTTTTAATTGCGCAAGTAAGTCATTTTTTATTACTTTAAGATTATTTTCAAACTTTCAAATGTAATATTATTTACAGGTAGTAACAACAGTGGCTGGAGTTATGTCATACCCTTTTGATACAGTTAGAAGACGTATGATGATGCAATCAGGACGTAGTAAAAGAGAAATCATGTATAAAAATACATTAGATTGTTGGATCAAAACAGCCAAGGCAGAAGGTGTTGGTGCTTTTTTTAAAGGTTCACTGTCAAATATTCTCAGAGGTACTGGTGGAGCATTAGTTTTAACATTGTATGATACACTCAAAAACATTTTTGAAGATGTATTACGTGATAAAGACTCGTCTGCAGTGTCCAAATAATGTTAAATAATTTCATATTCAAATTTTGAATGATTGTGAATTGATCTAAACAAGTAAAATTGTATTGATTTTCTACAAATTGAGTATTACTCATGCTATGGAAAGTAATGTACTAAAATTATTTATGTAACAATTCATGAATATCAGGCTGTAAAATAGTTCAATTTATTTTTAAATAAATATTTCATAAAAATATATATACACTTACCAATAGAAATAACACACTTTAATACTTTACTGTTTGATACACTACTCAAAGAATTTAGAAATCATTAGTTATGTATTTGACGTAATATCAATATAGCATCCATAATCAGATTTGTTAGCATTTACAAATATCTCAATTGTTTACTTTTATCATTTCATATAAGGAATTAAACATATTTATATGTAAGATACTCTGAAAAAATTACATATACAGAACTGTAAATGCCATCAAATAAATGTCACAGCCTTTGTATTGTTATTTATTATATTTAATTCCTTCTATAAACAGAATTGTACACTTTAATTAAGCATAGTATGCCGATCGTAAATGTTACGTCTCTGTTCACGAACTTGACGTTTCCATTTATCTTGTTGATGACCGACACGATTTAAAACATTACCTCTTTCGCCCATGGCATGAAATGTTCCAGGAGCTGTTGAGGAATCATCCTAAAACAAAGATGGTTTAAATAATCATAACATATCAAAATAAACATCTGATATTTTAGACTTTAATGTATATAATAAACCATATTAACTTACATCTTCATTATTGTGTTCATGATAGCCAATATTTGTTGAAGCTTTATGAATTCTTTTATTTAACAATGGATCCAGGCAAATCAAAAATAACATATAAATTACTAACAGAGATATAACCCAAATAACAAGTATCACTACTATCTGAAAAGACAAATTACTTTATAAACTTTCTACTAAATGAGAAATAGTAAAAAGACTTACTTTAATAATGGTAGTATTCCTGTTTTCATATTTACAATCACATCGTGAACAAAAAATTTCTTCTTTACCTTTCAACTGATCTCCCACTTTTGATAATACAACATTTTCACATTTACTGCAGATTAAAATTTACATAAAGTTACATAAAAATAACATTGATAACTTATGCATGTTACATATATGGGATTAAGCTTCTTAATTAAGTATTAGGAATTTCAATTACCATTCAGAAGGTGGAACATTTATAATATATGTTTTTCGTTCTGACGACGATTGTGTTGTATTTATAACGGATGGAAGACTAGGACAAATGCATTTGCACCGTTTATCATCATATTGCGCCTGTAATTCGTTTGTAGGGATTATGTATCATGACAATTAGATTTTGCTATTTTCTATGTTAATAACCTAACCTCAGATCCTGACAAACATATTAATACAATCGTAGTTACACCAAAAATGTGCTTCAACATTATATTTTTAAAACTTCTGTCTGGTACGCGTTCTTTTTTATTATTTCGATATATTTAATTTAGAAGCGCAAATGTCAAACAAAACAATTAATGCACTTCCATATTGCGTGAACATAGACGTAAACCGTTGAACGACACGGATATAACTGGTGAATACTTACATAGGTAGCATGTACATATACATGTATATGTAAGTAGTAAAGTAAGTATTAAGTACATATGTACACACAATCGATGAGTCGCATCACATTTCGATATGAAACGATATGACACGCATTTTATTTCAATTAATATTTTTTACATAGGGGCGTCCTGCCGCTGGCGCCAACTCCCAGAACTCACCAGTACCATGACATGGCAGGCACAAGCAGACGCTTGAACGGTGCCAAGAATAAACGCTTTTTCACAAAAGCATTGCGCCTATCAACGACGTCCTTTGTTCTTCCTTCTTCTGCCTCGAAACTTGATATTCGCAACACATGCTTTTCCTTTTGTTATGAATAATCATTAAACAGCATAATTAATGTTATGATTTCTTTCGACATTATAAATTATTCTTTTGTACAAGACTAACTACTATAGTACTCGCGTACTATTTGCGAACTTCTATCACTAATCTTATTGGCATTTAATGAACTCGTTATAACAGCATTATCTATTTGTGCAGCGCGAAGCCTTGTTTGGTATTCCTCTTAGCACGCGGGAATCATCGTAAATCTTACACATGTATTGTAATATGTATAAAATGATAGACTGAAGATTAAAGTAAATTTTTTAATACATAAGATGATTTAATATATACTTTTAATATTACATTAATCAAATATAAAACAAAGTAAAAATTTGTCTTAAAATAATTTAATAATTGTTAAATTCAGTAATAATAAATCATTTTGTTCAAATTTGATATATGTACTTCATTTTACATGATTTATTACATTTTGGCTAAAATAAATCAACATTCTTAAATATAATACAATTAGCTTACATTGATTTTTCATTCATATACTCTGCTGTTTCATAATATCCGCATTGATTTTTTTTTTATCTTAATGTTTACTTAATGTTTTGTTAATCTTAATGAAATAAGAACAATCTCTGTTGTATGTTCGCAATTTGCATACTATATGATGATTATACCGATACATTCACTCTTTACCGATTCATACAATTCACGCGAGATTCAGTTTTTAAAATGCAGGCTGGCATCGTTCAAAATGAATCTCTATATTCACATATTATAATCCATAAAATAATGTGAAATTATTGATCACAACTATATCATGAATAGACCTATATACGTATATACGTATATATTTATATATTTTTCTTTTTTATATATATATTTATGCACTAATATTACACATTGAGTAATGAAACGTACAAATGGACTGGGCAGTCTTAGACTTGCCGTTGCACATCTTATTCGTAAAATAGATCTTGCACCATTTATTATCACAATTATAAGAATGTTATTAGTAAGATATAGTACGATGCAAGTTTTTTCCATTACGTTCACTTCCATTGATTGATAGTACTACTCTTCCCTCATATTCGTAAAGCGACTTTAATTAAATCAGGAGATTTTTCAGAAAATACACCAAGTATGGTACCTTGCAATTAAGATGCAGTGCAGCTATGTCTTTTACCGTCATTTTGTACCATCAAATACTTTAAGAGCTTTGCCAAGCAATGATTCCGATTAATATAGACAGCACGACTGCTCCAATAAGAACGAGTATGCATTTTTTCTTGCGCAGTTTATTTTTATACATAGTTGCTTGTCTTACATGTGAAGAAGCTTCATGGACAGATACTTCTGTTCTTTCAACAGAAGCCTCTATAGAATCAATGACTTCTCTTTGATCATATACTAAAGCACCAAGATCTTTGAAAATTTGATTGATGTCACTAATATTATCCTGCAAAATAAATAAATCATTATAGTATCGGCTCAGAAAATTCATAACATATCATTAAAGTAAAGAAATGTACCTCCAACTGTTTTATACTTGCTTCTTGTTCTTCCAACATTCGTAAGTTTTGTTCCTCTTTTAACTGCTGTTGCTGTATTTGCTTCTGAGTTCTGCTATCTTGTAACTCTATTAATGTCTCTTGTTTCTTCTCTCCAAATGGAGTAATACCTGCACTTGCTTTTGCTTTTCTAACCATTTCCTTCTCTTTAGAGGCTGCAAGCCTTTGCACTGCCTAAAAGAGTTAATTTATACATACTTATTCCCCGCGGTTGATCTTTGTGAGTCGTTCGGAGTTCATTGAATTTTGCGCGTGATATGCCGACTAATATAAAACGATTCGAAAGAACACTCCATGTTGGAGACTAAAAATCATGTATTTCAACAAACAACTATAACTGCTAACTAACTAAAGTGAGTAACTATGAATGATAATGAAGACTAACTAACGAAAGATTATGACTATGAGTATGAGTTGCTATGAGTGATAGATAAATGACCATCCGTCGTGTGTGATCCGTGACCGTCCGTAGTGTGATCTGTCCTTGAAGCAGGGGTGAAGGAGTTGGTGACCATTACATAGTGGCTTGGCAACAGGGTCATAGCACTAAGAAGTACCAAGAACCGTTATGCTCGGTAACGAGCATCTAAATCCTAGAAGACCCTTTGGGATATAATTGTATAATACTTTGCTATCTATCATGAAAACTATCATGACCGATTTCTAACAAACAAATTTTCACGAACGTGTGCCACTGCCACATGTGGTATGTGGGCTACAGGCCACCCTGCTAAGGAAATTTGCTGAATAAAACAAATTAGAAATACATGATGCTTCGCTATATCATAATGTTCCTCTATTGTGTTTCCTAATAATGTAAATGAATATACACGGTAAAATAACAAAGTAAACATACTTGGAAAGAATTTAATGCACTTGTAAATTCATCTTGCAAACGTTCCCTTTGCATTTTACGCTGTCTCTGTTCACCAGGACTGGTAGATCCTGAATTATTAGCCAATATAGCCAAGTCTCTAAGATGCACACTAGTATCTTTTGCCAGCTGTTGTGTATAATGTTGTATTTGATGCCTAAAAAATACATTATATAAAATATGCATTCATAGAATGCAATTGATTAACACTTCTTGATAACAACTTACAATTGATTCCGTAGCTCTTGAGAGTCTGTAGAGCTACCCAATTGATTAACCATCTTTTGCATGGAAGATACTGTCAAACAGAAATCAAAATGAATATTGAATATATCTTTCAACAAAGAAAGTTCATATATTTACCATTTTGAGATATCTTCAAAATTGACGTTCCAATTGTCTGCGATAATCTGCCAAAATCTTGTTCCCTTGCGGGTCCACCATTGTGGTATGACGAAAAGCCAATATCCATGTTGACTTTTATATTACTTAAACAAGATTAGAAATATATTAAAATGCAATTGAACAGTACTTGTAGAAAACACTATAGGTGCCAAGATTGAATAATTTTAATTTTGAATACTGTAATATAGAATTCAAGTGTACTTTTCCTTTCTAAATAGTTACTAATAATGCTAGAGGATGATGTCATAGTGCCGCCACTATAGAAGAAAATATAAGCGTCAATAAACATTAATTAATTGTATTTTGGCTTTTGTTCATGCCACCTATGTAAGTGAATGGAACATTGAGTTTTCTTTACAATTAAGAGGTGGCACATACAGGGTTTTCTATGGATATACTTTTCTCTTTCAAGAATTTGGACTACATTAATGCATAACTTATTTTTCTCTCTTGAAAAACTTGTTTCTTGGCACTTACAACGTTTTCTACAAGCAATCTTTAATTATTCTTTATGTGTGACAGTAACCTCCTTCTTAGAGGTTATATCCTCATTGATTAACGCATTAAGATAATCATTCGCAATAAAAAATCACTTTCGTAATTTACTCTAGAGGCACACAGGATTCGATTTGAAGGTAATATCCTTCGGGATAAAAAAGATTATGATTACTTATTCTCCTGTCCAGTTTTTCGGCGCGTGAATCAGAGAACTCCAAATTTTGTAGAAAATCACAGATGATACGATGACAGTTCAAACGTCAAAAATGGTAAAGAATTGTTATCTGTCTATCTTATTCCACTGTTGTCAACAAAATGACCAGCAAGTATGATCTGTTTTCAAGATGACTCATACGGTTACCATCGAAAAATTAACGATTTCTCTAATAAAAAGACTTCACACGCATCGACCTTTTTGTTGTTGCTCGAAATAAACCAAGTTCACTATGCGAAGCTCTAAAACTTCGAGTAAATCGATAAACCCTAAGCCAAGTCTGAATGAATATAGTCGTCAGTGTCACCATCTGTCACGGTGTACACGTAGTTCTGCACACGAATTGTATCGAGATAAATAAACGTCACTCCCGATCGAAAAAACAAGGCCATTACGTATGTGAAACCACCGTAGCCATTTGCTGAAAAATTGGCGAATTATTTTAATATATATAAAGGAAAAATTCATAAAACATGCATGCATGTAATTAATGAATCGTGTAAAACGTATGTTATTACTACTATGCTTTTTAACCCTTTTATGGATGGAAGAATTACTTTTTCTACTAATTAGAACTTATTAATAATTATTAAAAGATATTGTTACTATAAGTTAATTAAAATTTAATTTCATAAATATCTATAGTCCGATCCTACTGTGGAAGACTGTCCTCGTAACCGTAAGAAAATCTTAAAAACTGCTATATAAAAATGTAAGAATATTAAGGGTTGGTATCAAAGAAATTGATTTAATAAAATAGATGCATGATCTCTTTAATATTCTTTGTATTGAAATGAAAAACTTTTTATACAGTTGATAATTAGTAATTTCCGTTTTAATAAAAATATCTCCTAATTATACTGTTGCTATGGGTAATATTCTTTATCTCAAGATCTCGTTCCGACAGAAATAGAAAACTATAGTGTTAAAAAACTAAGAATATGTATGACTATAAAAAAATAATAAACGAAGAAAAAAGAACAATAGAACGAGGTAAGATATCACGAGATTAAAAACTTATATGAGGGAAAACTATAATACAATAGAGATATAAAGAGTTAAATATTAAGAGTTTTATTGGATTGTATATATAGATATCTGTTATAATGCTCTTTTACGTTTGTTTGTTTATAAATTACGTTTGCACCTTGTGTATGTAGTAATAAATACTTTATTTCAATCACATTGGTCGTTATTTTTAATATTTAAAAAATATATACAAAAATATTTACAAAGAAAGAAAGCAGCGTTTGTCACGCTAATAATATAGTCGATAGAAAAATAAATTCATAGTTCTACTTATAACCAGGATGGGGAGCTCAGTTTATAAAATGTGTGGTTCATAAATTAAGGAAGAAATGATATATTTAAAAAATTGCCGTATCTGTTCTACTGGAACGATTCGTAAAGCGAACATAATGATTTGGGCATAGTTCGTAGGCATTATTGTAAAAATCCATTGATATTACGTGACAAGAATTATTTTTACTTATTCATTAAACACGAATCTCTTATGTGTTTAGATTCGCGATTTGCGAGGCGACTTTATATTTCTATTAATCATTTTGCTTAGTCGCTAAAAAGCAATAACCTTTATATAATTAAAATTCCACCCTGATTTGTTTAATTACTTATTAAGAATTTTCACAAAATATTTAAACTATGCCTGGAAACAAATTAATAATGAGGTTGTGATATCATCGCATGATCGTATTTAAACGAAAATTTAGTGTTCGACATAAATGAAATAGAACTTAAAGCTGTCCAGGTATTTCAAGGCTGAGTTTTGAAACTTATGAACATCTTTGATATTATGAAATGTTTTTAGCTTTACAGTGAACATCGTGAAAATACGTTTATAAGTACATCAATTTTCAAAACATTCGCCCATTGTCATGACCCTGGAAAAACCTATGTCAATAAATATTTCAAACTAGCTACCTTTTTGTTAATCAGATGCGGAGCATTGTATGTACATTTAACATACAGCTAAAGAACATCATTATCATTCGCATGCATCAATATAAATAAAATGTTATATTCTTGTCCTTTTGATTATCTTTCGAATTGTCATTTGCAAAGAGTCACTCTTGAAAATATTTTTATCATCAATTACAAGACCTTCATACTTTCAATGGGTTGTGCATTGTTTAGGATAGCGTTTTCCAAGATCACCATTTGAAAATTATTTTACTTATTTACAATATGAATATTCAAATGGCCGAATGAAATAAAGTATAGCGTTAATAGATTTTCACGTAAAACATCTTTCACGTAAATGAATTTGTTTACAAATTGGAAAACGCTAATAGAAGATATTTCAAATGTATACTATTATGTATAAAGCTGTTTTTACATATATAATGATCATGTAAAATCATTTTCAATTTCTCTATGTAAAAAAATGCTATTAAAATTATCATCTTCGATTTGTAATAATGATGCATATATCATTTTGTCGATAATCGGCCTTATGGCATATAATTGCAAACATACTTCACACGTGTAATCGATTGAATAATTTGAGGTATTCCACATAGTGACGCAGCCATTGATTGCGTTCTTTTCCCTCGATTCTTTGGTCTTTTAAATTTTCTTTGGTTTTTCTCTTGTGTCTCTATATGTTCACTTAGATACCTAATATCTCACTTTTCACATTATGACCACAATAATTGATCAGAGCGTTTCGATCACAGACTAGTCTCCTCGATAGAATCCGCTCTTTGAAGTTGTCGGTTATCGTCGATACCAACAAAGTATGTTGTAACGAATCCTTTCGGTTTGACATACGTTTCTCCTCGAAGGTGACACTTAACATCTTGCTGTTCAAGAACAGCCGCAGTCTCTGCCGTAACCTATGTAAATGATCGTTATCCAAATCGAATAAAAAAATATACTTCTTTAAGCTAAAATTTAGTTTTAATCGAACCTGTATTTTTCCTGGAACACCTGTTGTATCCATTCTCGATGCCATGTTCACAGCATCACCCCAGATATCATACAATGGCTTTTGAGCGCCTACTACTCCTGCTGTTACTTCGCCATGTGATATTCCAATTCTTAGTCTGAAAAAATATTTTATTTTCATAAACAATTCAGATAAATGAATACAGATTTATACAGACATAAATATGTACCTATAAGGTTTCGACGTGTAAAAAGATTTCCTCTTCAATTTATCTAGTACTGCCATCATCTCGGCTGCGAACTGAGCCATAACTTTTACCACATTGTCATTGAAATTTTCCTCGCTTACTGTGCTACGCATCGAATCTCGTCGACCGGCTTCTAATCCACAAGCTGCCATATAGGTGGTACCTAAGACAATCGTAACGTTCTTCCATTGTGTCTTTACAACGCGTTTTAAAAATTCTTGTTTTCGTTCTATTCATTTACCAGCAATTTTGATTTTTTCAATTCGACAAACGTAGCATGGCTCAAATAATAATTTGTCAAATTCACATATGATCTCATTTAGATCTGCCAGAGTATTACTTCCATCAATGGATACATCCGTTAATGAAGCAAACATGACGGCCACGTTATTATGAGCTTCGTGATAGGGCTCGTTTTCTTCTGTTCTGTTCATGTTCAAATAGAACTCCGCTACATAAAATTTACACGTGATATAATTACGATCGTAATTGATTGCATTTTCATATTACTTAAGAATTAACATACCAACATGTTCTGGTAAAATATTACGGAGTAGAAGTTTATTAGCGTTCCTCGTATGGAATGCTTCATCTTGTTCCTTGGTCAATTGACGTTTCCATAAGTAGTCCAATCTGCTCAGATATTCTGCCTGAATAAATTTTTACTCGAGTTAATATATACGAGCAGTGTATTATTGAAGAAATAATGCTCTTGTCAATTTAAATACGCTCACCTGACGATCTATGAGATGCAACGAAAAGGCAAGGAAAACTATGCTTAAAATGTGAGCCAGTCTTGGTTCTAAATATGGATTCCATCTTTCGCCTGACTGTGAAAAAAATTGCAAATAAAAAAGACCTGCCACTAATTCACTTACAAATACCTTAACAAATTAAAAAAACTCTGATTAGAATTACCTGAAACAAATTTGAACGATACACCCAAACATTCCACGAATAAAATATCACTATTATGATGCCTATTACTAACTTTAGGATATAGTGGAGTCTCAAAAACAGAAAGCTTGTCAGAATTGCCAAAGAGCAAGTTTGCGTCATTTGCTAGAAATAGTCGTTGAATGAAATTAAAAACATTGTTTGGTGTTCTGGAAAGTTAAGCTAATAGAGAATCTACAGCATACAAGTACCTACTAAACAATCTTACCCAAGGTGTAGCCACACAATCAAGTTTCGTACCATCAGGATCCAACACGCTGGATGTTATATTATTACTTGCAAGCTCATTCACATTTTTGCATTCAAACTAAAATTATATAACAATTGAATACTTTAATTAATAATCTAATGTTTAACATAGTATATATTTATACTGTCAACCTACAATCATGTCAAACATGGCGCACGTTGCTAGCATTATCGTTATTACCAAGTATAGTACTGTCCTGAGGAATGCACTCCAAACAACCTACAGTATAGTGTAAAAAATATAATATAATACTCAATACTATAAAAATCACATGAGAGATGAGATATACAAGAATATTAACCTTTATGCTAGTTTGATATAGAAAACACAATAATTTATTGCGAGGATGCGGTATATGTCCTTCATGTTCATCATGTGGGTCCTTATATCGGTTCCACGCGAAGTGCATCCAAGCTATCGGCAGTAAAGCAATCAGAAATAATATCGCTGTCGCGTAACTAATCGTTGTGCTCAAATGCCACCTATAAATTAGAGTGTTGAAAACGTTCTCAATCTTATTCGTATTAATAATAAATATTCTTGCAAGGAAAACGTACTTAGAAAGAGAAAATGTAGGCACCAGGTAAATGAGTCCCATAAAAATCAGAACGAAAACAGCGGAACCGATATAAAATTTGAACAGTGGGTCTGGTTCTTTCAGAAACGGTATCTCCCAATTCCATTGTTGAAATGTTAAAAATATTGGATTCATCTCTTCCCACTTGCACCATTGCCTAGAAAATCATCAAAAAAATTCATCTTCAACTTTATATAGAACGCGTCAGAGTTGCTGAATGAATCAGAAATCGAGTATTTACTTCCACTTGGTGAGAGGCATTTTCTTAATAGCATTCTCCATCTCCGCATCTGCGGCTTTGAGCATCAGATGATAATCTCGCAAACAGGAGTCCATAAAGTGTGTACGTCGTCTGCAAGAGCCGGCGAACATATCAACGTGATTATTTATAGTAGCAGTAAGCCGTCTACTGCTTCTTGAGGCAGCGTTAGTAACGCTGCTTCGTACGTAGAATCTCACGTAATGCTTGTTGGACACCGGAGGGGTGCTTGGAGGCATGACTGTCAAGGTGTTCTCGCTGTTCTGCAACATGGTTCGCCTGTCAACGATGCGAAACCCTCGACGGAAGTTCGTTCAACGATTAAGAAGATATTGTCAGTGGCGTAGGAATTTGTTCGAACGTTGTTAAGTGTAAACAAATTTTTCATTCACATTCGCTTACCACGGGCTTCCTACGCCACTGGGAAATACGCACCTGCGTAGACGGAGGGTCTGGAGTCGAAGGTGTTATCAAGTAACTTCGAATTCCGTATTTCTTGAGAACCTCGTCATTCAAGGACTCCACAGGAACACAATCATATTCGTTAGCGTTCACGAGGTCTAATGTTTGCTGTGTAACATGAACCTTTCCGGGTTTTCCTGTTTGCTCCATTTTGTTAGCTATAACGACGTCGCGTGACCAGACATCATACTGCCACTTGTTGTTACCCAGGATTCCCGATATTATGTTGCCCGAGTGAACTCCTATTCTCATATTTACATCCACACCGCTCTCGCGACGTACTTTTGCTCTCACATCTTTGATGATCTTTATCATATCAAGGCCTAATTAATTAAGCTTTATTAAATTTCTAAGAAGTGAAAGTGATAAGAATGGATAAGAATATACATATTTTAAAATAAATAATTTACCTAAATCTACGCAGTTTTTTGCATGCTGAGAATTCGGAGTTGGTACTCCGCTTACGCAATAGTAACAGTCACCTAAGAATTTGATACGTAGAACATTATGCCTTTCGGAAGCCTCATCAAAACTACCGAACAAATCGTTCAATGTCTCTACTAATTTTCGTACGGGCAATGTCACGGTTAGTCCGGAAAAATTCACCACGTCAGCATATAAAATGCTTACGTTGTTGTGCGTTTCGACGCATAAATCACTAAAAACCAATGAATAATACTTGTTGCAAGTTTGAAGTCTTTGCGATAAAAGATATTTACTTATTATGGAATAAACATACTTGTGAGGACGTCCTTTGGGAGGAGGTTTTTTATGTTCTTCTATAAATCTAAAAATGTCCCTAAAATCTTTCTTTATCTTTGCAGCAATATGTTGAGGCAATATACTCCGCGTAAGTTGCTCCTGAAAATTGTTATTCGTTTTTATGAGAAAATACTTAATCATGTTCTAAGAAACTCGTTTATAGAAACATACTTCCTGATCTTTCTCATAATTCAACCGCAGTGTCGATTCCACACACTTGCGGTGATCTAGGAACGATCGTCTGATAACAATTTCATTCATAAATCTGAAGTACAATCCAAGACCATTTACGCAAGCAAAGTATATAGTGTCTGTAACGATCTGAAATATTTATAAATCAAATTAAAATATTGCAATAGAAAATTTTTTGATAACTCAAGAGAATAAAATAATTTTAAAAAATGTAGCTCTTTATACTTTGATTTTAACTGTTGTTCTGTGAAAGATACCAAGACCTATCTTTCAAAATGACAAATTCACTCTGTCAGCTCATTATTTAATCATTCCGAACAGTCTGCTATTTGAAGATACATTTATACAGTTTTTAACGATCCGACGTCAATAAGCAGCAAACGTATGATATTTTTACCTTTGTGCTATAATCGAATGTGTTTCTGTAAGTGATTAACAAGAGAGTGGCTAGGTAACATATGGTAGCCGTGATCCCGAGTACGAAAGCGTGTAGATTCTCCGTAAGAGGCAGGAAAACGTAACACGCCAGGAGCGCGTGAGTCGCGTACGCAGGTCTGCAAAAAAAACAAACACGATCACATGTATATAGACGAAACGTATATAAAAGTTCATGGTTGTGCATTCATTAGCAGCAAAGGTAAAACGCAATTAACTGATCGCTAAATGGAATCTGCTAATGAGAATTGCACATTAGCTTAATCCTGGTATCGATTACTAATTATATTCATTCTCAAATCCTCAAACGGATACGTACAACAATAAAAGAAACAAATTAGAACTAAAAAAAACGGAGGGCAAGAAATAAACGATGCAAGGTATCAAGATATAACGCCAGCGACTTCATTAACTCGACCTGGGTGGAATAATGAAAAGATAACAATTTATGATACTAGCCAAGCTTTCTTATCTGTTCTGGAACATCTATTTTTAACACAAAAAATCATTACGATTTACCGATAATTTAAAGATAAACGAGGATACGACCGCCTAGGGAATTATCTCATGGAACCTCTTACAAAATGTTTCGCGCAATGAGATTAACATCAATTTTGTCGATCTTTCGCAATTATTATACATACTAACAGTTTTGAGGAAGTAAATCCAAAGTACGAGTTACAGAAAGCCGACTGTACCAATGAGAAAACCGAAGGTTGCGAATAATAATTAAACGGTGGCCTTGTCATGATTAGCCGGGAACTTCCCCGTTTTCTTATCGGCGTTACCTTATCGGTGGTATGTCGTCGTTATAGAGGAGGGTGTAGTACAAGGGAACGGCCAAGTCACCGACTACCAGTAGCACTACGATCAAGCAGGACAACATGACCGGTAAATAGGTGTTCCTAGCGATAATTTTCGACCTGAACGAGATTGCGATTAGCGGGCATAGTAGCGCGCTCACCAGACTGCAGATCACCACATCCGGCACACAATTCTCTATGCTGACCTACGAAAAAGTAGAGTAAATTTAGTGTCTCTTCTTTTGTCTCTCTCGCTCTCTAAATACTTAAAGCCCAACTGTACTTTTAGCTTTACCGATTAATTTCTACGTAATTTGAATGTATCCCGTGCGTGACTATTATTAGGAATAAAACTGGCCACTCCTTACCAATGAAGATTATCGATTCACTAAGAACTACAATTGTGACCTGAGTATACAGAAGTAATTGTAATTGCACGATATTTGCAATGCTATTGATGGAATTTAGAGGAAAATCTAAGTCGGATAAGTTGCAGTTTTTAGTACGCCTTCTTTTTTTTAGTATGAAAAATGAGTAATATATGGAAAATTAAGTATCGTTGTTTTTCTATCAACATTATGTTTTAATAAGTAAGATATTTTACAGATACTAGAATCAATTGTTTGTAGAAGATTTTAATCATTATTTGAAATAATTTGTATCGCGATAATCTAATTAAAGACGAAAGGGGAAGTTTTAATTAATAGGATATATTCTTCATAGTGTAGTGCGGTTCCTCGATAACAACTGGATACGTAGCTTCGAAACGGAGCGCCCTATTGTTTCATATTCTGTTTCTCACTTACCATTGTAACCAGAATCAAACAATACGTGATTCCGAGGGCCAATTGCAAGAGTACGAAGAGCGACAGATAACCATACTGAATCCTCCTTTGGTAAACCGTGAATAGCTTCTCTAGGCCCTTGTATTTGAACTGTTTCTGAAAGTGAAAGCTCACATCAGATTATGTATTCGGTGTGTGGCCGAACGATTGTTTGAGCTTTCTAAATAAGCTAATCATTATCACCGTCAACGCAACGATATTTTATCAATAATTATCTAATTAATTTTCTAACGTTTTTATAATAAAAATTGATGATAAAACTATGCATCGTCGAAATTTAAAAAACAAGGTACATCATTATTGATAAGACGATATTTTATCGATAGCGATCTGATTAATTTTCTAACATTATTATAGAAATAAAACTTGATAGCAAAAATTATGATTTGTCCAAAAGAAAGCATGAAACATTCTTTAAAAAGCATCGTTTGTAAAAGAGAGTATATTACATTTAAGTTAAAAATAATGATTAATAACTGAAATAGCTGCAAGTACGCGATATACATTTTGCAATGCATTCCATCGACTTTCACCCGCGATCATTTAAATTTAACGCCTGATATAGCACATGATTGCCTCGTTAGCTTCCCAATGACTCAGAAATTGAAGTTCCTTAGAATTCGACTAATTAAAGTTATTAACAATAACGATCAAAAAACCAAAGTAAATGTGCAGAGATAGAAGAAGCGGGAACGATAATTAGTAAGTATTCGAACGGCTGCAAATGTTCCATTCCTGTCAGGTGTTTGTATAAAATGAGACTCGTCTGTGTATTTACAATGAACGAGCAAATACACGGCAAAAGAAAGAAAAATACTTAAGATCGAGGAGATTATCGATTTTAAGGAAAACTCGTTTTATATTGTTCTAATATAAAACCAGTTAAAGTACATTAGTAGCAGCGACACTTTTTACGCAGATGAGTATAGCATTCAACACATAAATCTTACAATTAGAATCACACGTGTTTGCCACATAGATCTTTCGAAGAACGTGACTTTTATATATGTACCTATACGCAATTACATATCATTTAGTGAAGACCAGTAATGGAAATCTCACACGATTCTTATTCTCTTAGTAAACATACATTGAGACACAAATGAAGAGAGACCACAGTAAAATTCCAGTCCTGGAAAAATACAAGAAAGATCCTTCGATGTTACCTACGCTCGGACCGATATGGAATCACATGTAACTGCGTCACAGAAGAAACACAGCATCGCGAGATATTAACTTAAAAAGGTGTTTAAAAATCTATAGCAAACACAAGTAACGATATTACAAACTAAAGATACTAAAGATAAATAATAAACTATCGGAATTTGATTAACCATCTTTAAAATAAGTCACTATATAAAATCACACCTTTCTGTCAAAATGGTACTTCCTCTTCCTTTCGTTTTATCAAACAGGACAGTATCTTAAATCGATTCTAAACTTTCTCAAACTTGTAATTTTATATTCCAAGAACTTGCTATATATAAATAGTGGTTTCACGCGACACGATTAAATAGTATATATCCTTTTATGAAGAATAACTATTATTCGATATCGAACGGAAACCACAATAGCCACAGTAGCCACAATTTCATTGATGGAAGAGTCAAAAAACTCGGCGTTACCAACGTGCGCGTATCTCCGACAGTCACCGGCTGTCTGATGTAAAATCACGGTAGCTGACGTGAATTATGCGGCTCGTAAAGCACGATAAAAATCGTAGCGGGTATCGCGGAGCGCAGCCGCGCCTCCGCACGATACGGCGTGGGTCTCCTTTTCACGGTTTCCTGCCGCAGGAAAGCGACGATGCCAGGCGAAACTCTCGAGGCTCTCTCCACCGGGAAACGAACGAGTTCCCGTCTACATTTCGCGCGTGCGTTTTCGTATCCCGCGAACCTTTCGTCCGGTCCGGCGAATATTGATCTTCAATCTCTCGGGCCCGACCACCTTTTTCTCTGTCCCTATTCTCCTTGTGTGTAATCGTCATAACATTGCTGTCTCCGTTTCTCGATCACAGTATCTAAATTGATTGTGAGTTAGCAGTATATATATAGTCGATATAGGCAATATGTTTGTGAGGATTTTAGCGAATATACCTATTGCTATCCTTAATCACAATGTGCTGTTTATTATTTTGACACATCTGAGAAAACTGAAGTTTTGCTATTCTTTTGTAGTATTTTTGTTTTGTGTTTTCTTTGTTCAATTAAATTTTTAGCGGCTTATATAATATATCTTTGCTTAATAGAAAAGTTAAATTAAAAATGAAATTAAAAGTGAAGTTAAAAAGTAAATAATCGTTTCTAGGATTATCATAAATTAACAAAGATTCAGTATATCGTTAGTTGTTCTTAGAATTATTTCAATAGTATCTTAAGAGAACATTTCAGTCTGTAAATCAATTGAAGTTTCTGTAATTGGTATTTCGCGTAAGTTAACAGGAAGTACTAAGTGAATTAAGAATCATTTCTGAAAAAATTTCCAAATAAAAACAGTGTTCCAGTATGGGAGTCGTTGTGATTCCAAGTTTCATTTTTGGGCACAAAATATAATATACTAGACAATACTAGACATAAATCTTAGATATAATCGATATTGCGTGAAGGGATTGGAGAGATCAGAAAATATTTAGCATTCCAGTGGCAGCGAGATTAGAACTTTCGATAACGTTGCTCGTCGATAACGCGACCATCGTAAACTGTTTTGGAAGTTAGCAAGAATATAAGACCGCCTAGAAAAGATAATCGTGTACTTGTTTATGAACTAAATTCCTTAATATATGATAGATGTATGTACTTACATATATCTTCTAGATTGACGGGAAATGAAATAGTTTTTCTATTTGAAGGATACGAAGACGAAGATAGATAACGAAAAATGATATCATCTTTGATATTCCTATATCATTCAACGAGGAAATGTTTTAATGATTGCCAGGAAAATGGCGTCAGTTTGGAAACTCGCAACACTTCGATATCAAACGCTTCCTCGCATCATTGAATTACCACGAAGGACGTGATCCAGATTGAATAAATTTTTCTCTATTGCGATTATCAAAGGCAGTTGTTGATATAAGCTCGATGATATTGTAACAAATAAACTGTTCGAACGATCGTTCGCCATGAAAAAATCCAACTTTTCCTTGTAATCGATAGAATGAGAAAAAACATGATATAACATCGGACTACTCTTTAATTTTTAGCGTTAGCGATTGCATGCAGTTGAAAAGTTATCGAGACCCGTCTTCAATAGATAAAGCCAACGATAGTCAGTCGCAATTTCACGGAAATCTTGGCGACATTACTAGATAGTGATTTTTCGCATTCACTAATGCTTCCGTGGCCTTCTCCTTTCATCCTAATGTCATCCTTATAATTCAATTATCGTACGCGTCGGAAATGTTTTGCAAAATGTATGAAACACGGCTAAGCAGGCGGAAATGTTTACTTATGACTAGAATGATACGGAAATAAGACGGATTATCTTTTGGTCGAAGTACATATATCGACTTCGAGCCGAATGCTATTACGTGAAAATACATTAGATTAAATTCGTTGCTCTCTAATTATCTCGTTTATATCGCGAATATAATCATCAGCGACTACGAAACGATATTTCACAAACATTTTTCAGACGCGAATGAAATTAATAGAATTTTCTAGAAATGTCCTTCCACGGGACTTTAATATCCATCCGTTGAATTCTAATGAAGCTCGCGAGTAACTTTACTCGGTTTAATTCATGCGCGTATCAGCTTCACACACTGATATATATGATACTACCATCGTAATTGAAATATATGATTGAAACGTATGATTAAATACGTGTATGTATTCCTTTTCTGATAAAAAAGAATTCATTTATAATTCTAATTAGGATCGCTCGCTTATTATGCAGTGAAATGCTTAATCGCAGAGTAAACAACGCGTTTAACCCTTTCGTTCCAAGTGGTAGACATAAATATTTTAAATTACTAGAAAACTAGGAGGAATATTATGTCACTCCACGATTTTGTGCTATCGTCTTCAAGCTAATTACCAATATACAGACAATGCACATTTGCACATGTTACGACTAAATAGATAACCGTTTCAAAACAGCTGATTTTTGTCTTATCTTCGATTTGGGAGAAAATATTTGTATTCGGAGATGAAAGAGTTAGACGGAGTTGTTTTCGTTCTAGGATATTCGATATTTCTTGCGACGTTTGAACGTTACCGGTCACGATCACGATCAGCAAACAATTGTTGCACTCACTCGCAAACTGGAGCAGGTCCACTCGTCGAGGCTATTCGGGGAGACGATTCGGCCATCGCCCATGTGCAGAGAATTCAAGGATGCACGAGTGACCAGACCCACGTCCATTTTTCTCGAGAGATTGTTCTCGAGTCCTGTTCCTTCTTTTCTGCCAATCAAAGAGACACAATCGACGACGATGACCAGGACGACGGCGACGACAAGGGCAACGACAACGACGACAACGACAACGACAACAACGACCACACAGTTGTTCGATCCATCGCGGCTACAATCCACGATCCGACTGATCGTATGTGAAAATGACTCACCCTGAATCGACTCTCGGCTCACTGGCCGTGTGCTTCGTGTTCTATCGTGCTATTCGTGTCGCCTCTAAAGTACTACCGCGTTATACGGTTATGTCGTTTTATCGTGATAAGGGAAATGGGCCACTCTAAACGCTGGCTTCCCTTCTCTGTCTATAACATTTCCCTCTTCGACTCCGTGGACGTTTAACGAACGCGTGGTCACGCTTTTCCGAGCTTTCAGCCTTTCAGAGGCGCATACGAGCACGTGATGCCTCGCTGCCAAAGCGATAAAGCCACTTGCCCGTTGTCCGAGATCACGCTCGTGATTTCATTCCGCCGGTTTGTCCTTTTAAGCCGCACGACCGATGTTCGTCGGATTCGTTAGTCGGGTTCCTTTCGATTCCGCGAAACCTCCTACGTTCGTCGTTTATAATTCACATGTGCTTGTCCGGCGATCGTTCACCACTGAAAATAAAATGATAGATTCGTGTGAGTGTCTCTGTAAGAATGTAAGGTCGTTTAACAAAGAGATCGTTAGTGAAATATCATGGATCATACAGTGCTATTTTAAATAAGCGTAAACGTAGAGTGCACGTGAATTAAACGCAAGAAAGATTGAGAAGAGTAACATAGACATGTGTTTGCTTTAATGGTATCCATTATCGTGATAGGCAACTTTCTCTGTCAGATTCACGCTCGATGCATCTTCATTAGAAGCGACTCGTGATTAGGAAGGATGAAAGATCCTTTCGAAATTTTATCGAGCTCGTTTCATCGAGACTCGTTCCATATTATCATTTATCCTTGATTGATCTCGATCCTCGGTCGATAATCAGGTAGTCTCCTGGTATACATATATACTGAGAACTTGATCACCTGATTGTGACGCAGGTTTTGTACAGAGGTACGCAACTGATGCGAAGTTTTATGTTTATTTTCTTCTATCGTGTAATGCATAATTTCCCTACTCCAACGACATTTTAAAACTACTCTTCAACAGCTTCACTGATAATCTTAAATCTATTGTAATATTCGTCAATCTGCAGAAAGAAAAAAAAAATTATTTAACAGTAAATGTATAGATAGAATCGATTCATCTCGTATTAGTATATACTTATTGGCGCGAAAATGATATTTGCAAGCAACAGTTCGGTCATTGCGTTTGTTACCTCACGCTTGAGTATTCCTTGCTGCCGGAAATAATACATGCATCTATGAGTTAAATTTCTACCGAGAACTGTGAATACGCATATTTTAATTTGCATCGAGTCGTTTAAGAAATGACACAGTCTTATTTTAAACTACTTGCAAAGGTAAATACAGAATATGTATATATAACCTTGACTAATAAATTTGTGATTTTCGAGACTGCAAAGAAATGAATGAAGACACTAAAAATACCAGCCATAAGAATATTTAAAATATCATAATACTTTGAAATATATTAAAACTTTCAACTACAATTGAAAATATTCAGCCTCTAAATCTCTAATAAAAATTTACACTTGGGAATATTGATTAATTATTAATTGTTAATTGATTAATACAAACTATGTAGCATACTTGATAGAAACAGCAGTTATGGAGCGTCAAACGATACTTAAAGTATTAAAACGATAATAATTAATGTCCAGACTCGTACAAAAGTCTCCAAGTGCAGATACAACAGATCTACTCATATACGTGCGAAGAATTGCAAATCATGCATGCTGATTCAAAAACTCGACGACCTCCCACCGCGTCTACAACAAGTCAGACCGTCAGACGTCTTTTAATCGTCGTGTCTTAATTACATCCTGCTCTCGTTCCTTCGCATGTGAGCGAAGCCGTGGACGCTTCACGTAGCCCTTCGAGTCGTTTCAACGACCAAATCCAATCGATTCATTAAATAAATGACGGTAGAAGAAAGGATACAATTAGCTTGTTAGTCAAGCAGGATGTTTTCCGCACTAACAAATAAACCACGAAGGAACGAATCGATTATTATACCGTTCAAGACAGCTAGGAAATTATTGGCTCAAATGACTTCATCAGTGGGTAAGAATTCGATGCTTAAAGAGCTCCAGTATTCTATACAGGTAATCACCAAATACATATAATCTAACATAAAATATTGTGTACAAATATATTTTTTACAATGATTTATAAACATAGCTACCTAATCCTCCTTTTCGAATGGAATCTGCATAATAATTGCGAAATAGCGAAGTTAGTGATCGTGTAGACTGTGATCTTTCATCGATCATACTTTTGCCAGAAACATCGACTATTGTTAGATTATTAGCCGGATAATCGAGCAATCGACTGAGTCATGCTATTGATTTCAGTCTGTAATTACAGTGTTAAAAAAAGAACGGTGTCTTTGTAATTTTATGACAGGATAAAAAGCTGTTACGACACCATCCGTGAAGATAATCAGTTCGTTTGTTCATCCTGCAATTCAAGAGGATCGAGCATCGATAACCGGTGAAACTGCATTGTTGAAGATCCTTTATTCATGTGTAAATATTTACACCAATATGATGTGCAAAATAGAATATAAAGCTCCGTACATAAGATGCATAATGAAAGAAAGAAGTGTGCACGATAATCAAGTATGGCAGCAATACATCCAACGAAATATTCTACATCCCTAATAAATTAGATAAAAATAGATAAATAATTTGAACATACACGGACCTTCAGAATAACTACTAGAGTATTATGACAGCTTTTCTTTTATATTTAAGTAACAAGTAATAAAATTAATATGATCGATGATTACTTACCAATATTATTAGAACGATATCTCCCTATGATTCTAATTTCCGCCAAACTATCCAGTATAGTAGCAGACGATGTACACGTTTCCACTATTTAGACACGTTGCTCGGACAATTCATCGATGGATCACACGATTTAACCGCGTTGAGCCGCCGCGCGCAATAAACCACTTTCGTCTGACGAAACTTTCCACTAGCGATATCTCCATGAAGCATGGTAAGCTCGGCAGGTACACAGTCGGGCCACGGACATGGGTCGTACACCTACGACTCCTTTTCGATTCGAGTCATGATGGAGAACCCAAGGACACAAACCAGCATCAAGCACTCGATATGCGTGCACGTATAAGGTGTCCAAGAATTTCAGTACTCTCCGGATTTATGTATCTACTTCGACGCCTTATTGTTAATTACTCCTTACAATACGTTCCTTTACGATCTATTTCTTATATGAGTTGGCCAAAAGTCATATTAATTAACTCCATAAATTGATAAGTACAAAGATAAGAATTTATGCTTATTTGCGCCACTTTCCTACGGCAAATAAGCTTATGGAAATACATAATTTGTTCCTTCGAGTCGTTTAATATTAATCATGTATCTAGGTAGTCAAATTGAGAAACTTAGAAAAGATGAAGTTGGTTAATTCGACTTCTGCAAAGCTTGTATATTTATTATATATGAATCTATTATATATTATATATGTATGGTAATCATCGTAAGAATGAGAATATTGATTCATTACAATATTTCTCATGAAATCATTGAGATTTAAAAATTCCAGTTTAAAAGATTGCATTTTGTATGAAGTATGAATTTGTCTGTTTTCGATCAATAAGTCAGGATTTGAGTACAGATCGAATATTTTAGCGTACATATAAATAGATGATGATATCGGAGTTTAGTTATTTGTAGACCAATCGATATTTCAATTTTGAATATCCACTTCTGAAAATTCTTCCCGCCCGTTCATCGATGCATTGTATCGCGAACGAAATCTACGCTTACGCAACTGGCAGAGCAGGCATTCTTATGCTTTCTAAACACGAGAAACATTGTTAGAATTAGTCTGAATTCAAGGAATACTACATTCAAGAAAAGGATAACATTTATGGAAAGTTTAAGTTACACGTAGTAACGTAGTAACATATATGCTCATTTTGCCAAACAGGTTGACACCACAAAACAAAAAATATAAAAATTGATGAAATTATATGAGATAAGTATCAATCTAGTGCTTTGGTATTAAAACTTAAAAAATTTCAAAAAGTGAAGTTAACCACTTTGGCTTATGATGTACATATACAAGTCAACAAAAGCATATTAGAATTTTAATACACCGTGTACGTAGGTGCGTATACCTGTGGGTACGCACACAGTTAATTCATCGATGACTAACACACTCGGCTCAATGGCATGAAAAGAACCTCGATAACACTTTATGACTTCCGTCGTCTCACTACACGAAGGTCGTCGTTCGACAAGTTTGTGTGTCAAACCGATATATAAAAACGAGACATCATCTGATTGTGAAAATCGTTATGACAATATATGAAACACTTTCTCAAAACGAGTTGCACCCTTTATAGGAAATACAGTCGGAGACAAAAATTAATGCACAGATGGTGAAAGTAAGTATCAATGAAGTTTAATGAAACTAGTGCTATTGTTATACATACCTAAGGCTTATCTATTATATGCCGTTATAGTACGTAGATTATTTAGTAAATAACTTAAATTAATATTTACATTTTTGTGTAAACAAGCAAAACATTTAACAACACATCATTGATACATATTTCCACTATTTGTTCACTTATTTTTGTTTTCGATTATATGTTTTATATTTCAATTTCGATTCTCGTTTTAGGGATCGTTTCGATTCTCGTTTTAGCGATCATTTCGATCACATACAAATCGATTTGATCGATAATGATATATTTTTGTTTCTTGGGATAAGTACATATATTTAATCATTATTGAAATTATTTTGTTATACATATACTGAGTTTTTTATATATAAAATATCTACTAATAAAAATAATAGATAGATGAAAAAAAATAATAGATAGATAAAAATTAAAAGAATAAATAAATAATAAGTAAATAATAAAAAATACGATACCTGTATTATGATGCAACTCATGTAATGTTTGTCTATGCAATCGTATACGTATCATTAAACATAGATATACATATCTATGTACGTACGTAAAAGTAATATTTTTGTTTAACGAATATGCAAAAAATTGTATATTCTAGTTTCTCCAACAGACTATTTTTCAAGAAGATGGGCGTCATCGTAGAATATTTTAATTTTGAAGCACATGTATATAACTGTGGATCGTAATCCAATATTTCTATCAATTTCTATCTGTGCTATTAATCCATAGGTGAACAATAATTTCCTACTTCGATTTCTGGCAATCTATTTTATCAATAACAACGATCTCTATTAGATTCCCAAACCTTCGACTTGTAATTGTGCACTTTTTATATTAAAAAACTTGAGTAATAACACTAACGATTTAGAGAACTTTTTAAACGGAAAAGAAAGATTATAATTTAAAAAATTCAATTATAGTTCATGTTGTTAAGAATCATCAATTTTTATCCAATTAAAAATTGCCATTCATTTCTTTCGCGGTTACAATTCCGTTTAGGATTTCGTACTCATATTTCCCACACAAGTATTAATTTAATGTATATATCATAATGTACATATGTATAATACTTCATCAATATAATATACAAACAAACATATACATACAAACTTTTTTCCACTTAACACTATACAGTGGTGAACATTGAAATGCTAATAATTCGCCATTAACATGATTCTCTCCCTAATCTTTGCACAAATATACCATAATTATATCTTATACTTTTTATACATTGAAATAGTATGTGATAAATTAACAAGACGAATATTTGATAATTTTATGAGGGTACAACGGCCCGTTAAGTTATCTCGTACTCTTAAATAAAGTATTAATAATGTGGTAAATTTAACGTCTACTATAATTTTGACAATATATGTTACTGACTGCAACGTTCATTCGCTATATTTATATATTTTTAATTAAATTAAATGAATATAAAGTTATTCACAATAGTAAAACATTTCGACCAATTGTAGTAGTACAAACATAATAAGCATGTATAATCATATGTTTGCCTAAATAAACAACGCAATAAATTTTCTGTCTTCTGTTAATGACTCATAATAGCAATATCGAAGAAATTTTTAACTCTTTAATAAATATGAACTTCGATAAAATTAAATGGAAATTTATATAATTTAATAATTATATAATGAAAAAAAATACAAAACCTGTTTGTAAAATCAATGTAGTGCAACGGTTTTATTTTTCAAATGATACATTTGTGTTCAATGTATACACATAATGCTTCATGCTATATGCACCACTCTTGATTAGAAACAAACAGAACGTAATAACAAATGGTTCGGTTCTAGGTATATATAACAGCTCTAAAACTTAGTTTCCAACAAGTAGATGTGCAATAAATTAATTCTTTTAATTATTCTGATTATATTTTTATATCAAGTTAATTTGTGGAAGTCAATACTTATTATTCAATAAGTCTGCTTGTATTTATAAAAAAGAAATTAAGAAAGAAAAAAATTGTGTAGACTAGAATTTAATATATGTTGTCTAGAAAAAGGAAGAAGTATTTCCATACTAGGTGTATTTCTCTGTAAAATCATACAGTATTACAAAATATGAGCACCAAAAAAAGCTTTAATAGTATACTGTTACTATTGATGTGATTAATTGCACTTATTGACTGTTTGATATTATATAAAAAGAAATATAATTTCCATAATTATGATGTTTATAAATAATAGACACTGTATGGATGTATATAAAATTGTTAACTAGTATAACTAGTATTGAAATCTTCAATTCATTAGATATAACTTAAAAACATGAGATATATGGCGCATATCACTTCCGTTGATATGCAAATGTCTTCATCTATCAGTCTGAATGTTTGTTGCAATCCGGAACAACCAAAAACAATAGTTTTCGAATCCATGTTGGAACCTAAGAAAATATGTACTGAATGTTCGTGACAACTTCCGCTGGAAGATCGACAAGCACGGAATTCCATTCATCTGGGAAGTCCCGCTGGGCAGATTTAACGAACTCCACAACAATACTTTTCGCTTCTGCATAAAAAACAAATATAACATAATTTAATATATATTACGATAATTTCATAATATTTTACTGCGTAGAATAATAAAAAAACATAGCATAGCATACCATCATCTGTAGTTCTGTTTTCATGTAATATGCTGACTGCAACTCTGAGTAATATGTTCATGTATGACCGTAAAATGGGATGACCAGCTTGATATAATGTTAATATACTTCTAAAAACCGCCTTATTCTCTTCAAAATCTTCTTTTAGTGGCAACTGCTTAACAAAAATTGGAAATACTTGATCAAGTGGCACGTTCATATAATTAACGATGATAAGCCGTGCAATTGCTCCAACTATATTATCACGTGCTCCTGCATGTGATTCTTTATAAATCGCATTTGACAAAACTGTTAAAATATCGGGAAAATGCCTATTAAATTGTTGTTAAGAAAAAAAGAAAATTGTATAAAATATTATAATAATGATATATTAGATAATTAGATATGATATATTAGAAGGATACATATAAGCATTGCTATGCAATGCAAGTTCGCCAATTCCATATATTGCGTTATTTCGAACTTCAGCGTTTGGATCATCTACAAGTTTCAAAAATGTAGGAAGCAGGATATGTATGAAATTAGACGTTTGTTGTTTAAGGGCTGTAAAACATTCTGAGATTGTACCAACTGCAAAAGATCTTTGAGCTTCTGATTTGTTTCTTCTCTGAAAAGATTGTTTAATTTTTAAATTATGATATAACAATTTATATTAATAAGTGCATATCTGAAAATAGAAAGAGTCATGTACCGATCTTTCTAAGAGCATTGGCAACACAGTTTGAAAATAATGCCCAAAGTCTTCTGGTGGGACTACTTTTCCAAAATTACAAAATACGTCACCCGCACATTCAACTAATAATTCATCCTGTTCAGCTTCAATATCTAAGTCTTCTGCTTCTTCTTGATCTTGACATTCCGTTTTTCCTGTCAAAAACAATTTTCTTTGTATAGTTGAAATAACAAAAATATAATCTACATTGAGTCTTTACCTGACATGACATCAATGACACAATTCATAATAGCATCTTTATGACCTTCTCCGATAAGAACATCTGATTTTATTTCTTTTAGAAGTTCTGCATAAGCATCTAAGCCACTAATAGCTACTGTTCGTTCATCACCCAACCTTATCAATTCAGACAATTTTGGAATAAATACAGAAAGAGCTTTTAATAATGCTTGTTTTCCTTCGTTAGTATTAATATCTGAAAAACTAAAACAAAACTGTAGAATGGCATCAATGACAGCTTTACGAATATCTTCTTGTGGATAATTGATTAATTTGAATGTTTCCTCAAAAGATTTTTCGAGATATGGCAGAAACGCTTCTCTAAAACAAAAAATATGAAACTATTAGAAAAAAATATAAGATCAAATATGAGAAAATATTAAATATTTTACCCTGTATTTTCCGCAATTTCTTTTAAGGCTAGAATTGCTTCTTCTTTTTCTTCAATGTATGCATTCTCAACACTATAACCCGCCACATCGTCGTCATCATTATCTTCTTCATTATCTGTATTTTCAATATCTTCTTCATCATTTTCATTTTCATTTTCACTAAGGTCATCATAAACCGGAAAGGCAGAAGTTTCGTCCTCCTTAAAATGAGGCTGTCAAAAATAGAACGGTATAAGCATGAATATAATTAATTTGTTTTTCCTCATATATACATATTTCACAATTTGCTTGCATACCACTATGCCTTCTGAACTTTGTATGCTTGTAATCATATACTCAATGATTTCTGGTAAAGCACCTGCTATTTCTTTTTTCATTATCGTACTAATTGATGCAAACAATCCATAAATTGACTTTTTCAAATCCGGATCTTCTGTTTCTTTCAATAACTTCATTCCGAAGTTAAGAGACCTATCAGCTAAAGGTGCAAAATTTTTATCGCCTATTGTTCTTGCGATTACTCCAAGGGTATCTGCAATATCAATTAAATATTAATGTCATTGATAAAAATTACATGAAGTTTAAATGTTCTTATTCATACCAACTGCTTGCACTTGAAGACACATAGTTTCTTCTATTTGTTTTTCTGAAAGATAACCATCGAGAATAGTAATGATTTTTTCAAAATATGGTAGCATGTGCTCTTTACTCGCCATAGCAGCTGAACCTATGGCGCTCAGGGCAAGTTCTGTAACATGGACTGGAGTATCCGTACTCAAAATTTCAAAGAGTCTTTCCATTAAAGTTGGTAAATACGGTAAAAGACTTTCATTCAAATTTTCACAAAACATTTCCAATGCATAAAACATACGATCAACCGAAGGTGGTTCTTTCTTTTCTTGCTTAATATGCGCGCATATTTGACCAAGATATTCGAATAATACTGGTAATAATTCGGATGAGTATTGAGAAATATTTGGCTGTAAGTGTTCAGAAAACTGCCCAAGGGCAAAGAGTGCAGCATTACGCACTACCGGAGTGGGATCACTAATTCCTTGACAAGTGCAACGTAAGAAGGATTCGAGATATTTAGTGCGGATATATTCTGAACAACCTTCTGCTAATAGCGCCATTGCTAAGTATGATGCTTTCTTTGCATATACATCTGTACCTTGCAGGCTAGGTTCTATGTATTGCAACTATAAAAATAATAAAAGAATAAAATATTAGATATATTTTACAAAACAAAAAATTGTTACAAATATTTTAAGTCATACCAGTTGTGGAACTAGCTTCTCTGGGGGTAAATGAAGTGCAAGTAAATCTAAAGTTTGAGTAGCACATGTTACAGGAGTATTGTCTTCATTATCACCACTGAAGTAAACCTCATCATTGTCATCCTCAGGTGGTGTAGACATAAGATTAAATAACATATCTATAAAATTGAATTCATAAAATATATATTATCATACAAGCAAAAATGTTTGTTTACAATGTAAACACATTTTACCTAAAATTGGTTCAACAAGTTTATGTTTGATTATGGCTTTCTTTTTTGTTCTAGCTAACCAACCAATAAAACCAACTGCTTTAACTCTGAGGGCATCATCTAATGCTTTGTTACCAGCAATAGCAAGGCACATAGTAACAAGAGCTTTGACATGTGGTGCTATCACAGCAGCTCCATGTTCACATAATTCATCTAATAATTCAAAACATTGAATAGCTTTATCTTCATGAGAAATAGTAAGAGATTGAATTGTGGTCATTATTTGTGGCATCACTTGATGATAAGCATTTATCATCTATAGAAATTGTTTGTCATTAGATATAATTTTCTATACTTTCAATCAATATTTAATCATTATATATACAACTCACCCTTTGATTGCCTTCAACAAAGGGAACAAGACTCTGCATTGTTTTTAAAATATAATATGCTACAGGATTTCCCAAATCTTGTAGACTATTTAATGTTTGTCCCAAAAGATTTGCAAGTGATACAGCATGTATAGAATAGGTATCAGGTGCAATTTCAGTCATAATAGACAAGGTATATGTTCCCAACTATAACAAAATTATATATTACGATCTTACAATATATAAAGTAATTATTATCATTTCATACCTCTTTATTTATTAAATTTTCACTAGTAATCAGTTGCTGTACAAATTGCAAAACTTCTGGCCATTCTTTATTAGGCAATTCATGTTTTACAATTGTGCCTATCAACTGTGCAATCGCATTCTTTACCATTTTTTCTGGTTCATTAACTAATGCCTAAAAAATAAAAAAATTATATTTGTTTTCATTAAAATAATATATGTTCCAAAATAATAGTTTCTTACCTGCAAAATTACTGTCTTAAATTCATTGCGTATATGTTGTGGTAATTTCAACCAATGTTTCCCTTTAGCGTAACGCTTCCTTAGCAATACAGCTGCATATTGCCTTACCTAAACATAGATAATTCTTTGTTATGAAACATAGCAAAAATAAAACATTTGTAGGAATCAAAAATAAAAACCTGTGAATTTGTTGACGATACAATAAGTTGACATAATGTTGGTGTACTTTCTGGCTTCTTGAAAGCTTCTCTAAGTTCTGCAGTTCCCTGCAAATATTGTATCAATATATTATCTTATATATCTACTTATGTGATGTAGATATTAATGACTTTGGAAGATATACCAATTAGCAAAGTGTATGCTCATCCTTATTTAATAAAGAAACTGAAGGAGTACATGACATGCATATTAAAACACTAATGATAGCAAGAAAAATGAAGACATAAGAAATAAAATGCATGGTTACTTGTGTAAAACAATTTATAAGACAGAAGTAGTTATTTTTGTTAAAATATTAAATATAGATCAAGTAAAATATTTCGATCTTCTGCTTTAAATGGTTAGCAATAGAAGCAAACACGTGTTTCGAACATTACAAAGTTTCCTTTTTTTATTACACGTCATTTCACTAAATATACCTGCTGAATAGATGTGTTATCCGCTACAAGTAACTTTAGTAATATCTCCTCCATTATTAGTTTAAAATTAGTAAACAAAATATAGATTTGGCAGTATTTCCGAACAAAGTAGCCGGCTGTCTACTACCGCTTTTCTGACCTGTTGGTGACGTAGTGACATCTTTATAATACTCTAATGCGCATGTGCGACATTCTGCTGTATAAAATACCTAACAAAGATTTCTCAGTATCAATTATTTCTATCGCAGATTAGCTTAAAATAATTGTAAAATATATCATATTCCATAACACCAATTCTTATTAGAGAACTATTTCGACACTTTAAAGAATGTTCATTTTCTACACTAAAATATCATGGCTGCAATTCAAGAAATTTTTAAAATGACTGTACGAGATCCGAGTTCTGTAGATGGCACTTAAAACGTTACGCATCACCGTGCGAATACAAATTTGTTGTTTCAGAAGTTTCAAGGTTTTAGTTTAAAATAATTTATTATTTTGTATATTTAATTACAATATTAAAATAATTAATAAAGGGATTAATTTAATTATCAAGATAACTAGGAGGTAAGAGAGCAAACGAATTAAGCGTTAAAAAAGAAACAAATTTAAATTTCAATGTAACCTCAATTAATAATTATTAGGATTTTTGGCTATTAATGCTTTTCATATGATATACAGATATTTATCATATATTTAAAAATGGACAAAAATTAAATGCATTTATAGAAAATAACAAAATGTATAATATTAATGTAAAACACAAGAAAATGTAAATATTTTTATTTTTATATTATAGGACAAAATATTACCAATATTCCCTTAATCTATTTATGCTCACCAAAATGAACATACAAAATATCCCACCAGTCTGAAATATCCTCGTTATTTCAAGTAATAAATAAAATTTTGTTATTTATTATTATTTATACTAAATATATATATTTAGTATTATTTATAAAAGCTGTAAGGTTTAAAGTAATACATAATATGATAGTAATGGTTTCTTTACAAGTTAAGAAGTTGAGAGAATTTAAAACAGAGAAAATTCAACCTTGTTCTTTTAAATAGAATGATTTTTATGCTCAAATTCAATAGAAAGCGAATTCTAAGTGTAAACGTACTATGGTTTAAATTTGTCCTAAATGTTATTGTTCCTTGGATATTTGATTTTATTCATTTTATTACTTAAGTAATATTTTATTATTTGATTGTTTGATAATTAATATTTTATTTTTTATTATCTGAAATTTATATAGTCTCCATATATATGTCCATAGAAACAATTATTGCATAAATTTACAAAAATCATTGAAAAGGAAGAATTGAGAATTACAAACGAAATAAATCTAAGAAGCAATGGTATTGGCGAAGATAATTTATTGTAAACAATAAGGTTCCTTTTTATTATCGACAATTTATGGTTGAACTTTTTGTTTCCTAATCTATGTAGTGTAAGTTGCGGAACGTTTGTTCCGACTTCGTCTAGCCTCGGATCGCATCGAGCAGTTTATTATTTTAGAGCGAACCCCTTCCTCTTGTATTCCTTGTCTTTCTTTATTCTTCACTCACCCTTCTTTAAATTCGTACCCTCTCTCTGTTGCTTCTTCTCTTTTTATGAACGCTTCGATAGCAAGGAGCTTTGAGATAATGCAGTCTCTCGAATTCTTTGGATCGCAGTTTTAAAAATCCACGTACATACGGCATTTCGTAGAAAAATCCGACTATCCTTGGACTTACACTGAAAGTCATTACCCTTTATTGTTCCCATTACTTTTGAACTTAGTAACAAGCTTTTTTATTTTACTCCACTACGCAGGATTTTCATCAGAATCATCACCCACTATGGACATACATGTATATGCGCTAGAAATAGACTCTTTAATTATTATGATTATGATATATTAATCTAAATATAAGTTCGTGTGAAAGAAGTCTATGATATGATAGGTAGGTATAGTTACTATAAAAGGATGTTATTATAATAGATAGATAATATTTGAATTTAACATTAAAATTGCCGAATAAAAATCTCTTCGTTTACCAGATAACACTAACAAAAAATAGAGGGATAAGCTTTTTCCTTAGACAAAAATGTATTGCAGAAATGAGAACACCATGAACCACGGGCCAAAGATGGCCTGTCAACGGCGTCATTGAGTGACTTCGTTTACACCTCGTGCATATTCGTCGTCTGGTTTACGTGCAATCCGGATGACGCAGTAAGAAGTGGTTCTTTTCGTACCACTTTAGTATCTGGACCAGGCGTTATTGATTAAGGAAAAAATCGGTCAATAAACCCGCCAACGAAACGGGACAGGATATCATAAACCTTACTTCATAAAAAATGTGATAAGTAATATATAATTACAGTAATATGTAATTAATCCATTATATCGTTAAGAAATAATCATTTACTTAATAAAAGATTTAAAATTCATTATAGAGAATGAGAGAAAATTTTGATTGTAAAATAGTATGACAATGAGATTTGAATACATTACTAAAGGAAATCAGAGTAATTTTCATTCCTTCACGAGCAGAATCCGATCTGCGGATCGAAGAAGAGAAAAATCTTAATGCGAAATTAATGTCGGTTATGAATCTGTTTCGTGTAAGCCGACACCACATGCGATCCGCCATCTCGCATAACGTTCTCTAATTTATTACATAAGCAATCCCGCGCCTCTTGATTCTCTAAGCCGATTCAAGGAAATCATCGATAGATAGCGAGGCTCGAATCGTCAAAACAAAGGTCCATCTATCTGTAAGTGACGACGGAGCAATGAAACTCGTGGTTGCAATTATATTCAAGTATACCAGCACAATATATTTTACCCTAATCGTAAGTACATTGTAAACATATTTACCATATACTTGTATATAAATACAAATTGAAACAAAATAATAAGAAAGAAATGAAGGAAACAGTATACTCGAATTTAACATTCTGATTCATCTGCAAGTTTCCCATGCTTCTTTGTATCTCCTCCCTGACCGCGATAATAAAACCTGGATCAAGTGTCATCGTATTATTTTTGGACGTGACATCGAGATCGATAATCAAACCAAATTTTCGCGGAAAAGTGTGGCACGTGATTTATAGGAAAGCTGATAAAAGGAACCGGCAATATTTAAACACGTGATGAGAAAAACTTTCCGAAGAAACTCCATATTACTCAAATAAGTGCATCCTGGCTAGCCGAAAGGAGCCTCTGACTTGTTCTTGTCATTTTTATGGCAGGGACCGGCAACAAGCTGTTCCAATAGAACTCTGTCGCGTTACTACTGCATAGAGCACGTAACTATCGTTCACGACCATATTATCTCTTTTTATAACCTTCCTAAGAAAGATCCAGGACTACTGGTTCGTTTTTGAGTCCTCGAAAGTAACAGTAGAATCTTTGCTGTTCGGTCCTTTTTACATCGCTTTTTTACAACGAAAAAAAAAAAGGATAAAAAGACGAAGCAAGTTTCTGAGATCGTAAAACTCGCTCTCTTCTTCGAGTCTTCTTTTCCTTTTTAAGTAAAAAATTATGGAAATTACCAAGGAGTCAAATGAGTTTTATTTTAAATAAGGAATGATCGAAGCTATGGAAATGAAAATCGTAAAAACTTTAATAACAATTTGTCATACGGGCTAACAAAAAGCATAATGTTGTTACGCAAGATGACGCTAACAAGAACCGGAATTCATGGACGAGAAGTAGGGACTAGGAAAGAGAGTTTGCTGCTATCAACAAATCCTTTATCGTCACCGCAAAACCATTGTTTGACGTGATTAATATTTAACTCACTCTGATACATCATCGGCAGTTATAGATTGTCTTAATTCGTAGAAATATCTATTTCAAAATCACAATGTATCATCGTCGATCCACTAAGCAAGATGAAAAAGCGGCAAAATGTGATTCAAGCAACATAGAACTTTCTCCTACTGTTTTCTCCTTCTTATAGCAAAGGATGCTTTAATTCTACATCTTTGATTCGCGGCGAACGGCTTAAATTAGTAACATTTATTCGTAATTATAAATATAAATAGGATTTCAATCTACACTGTTATCGAAGCGATCGTTTGAAAAACAGATTTCTTCTTTTCTTTACAAACTTGTACATCTGCACTCGAATAGATTTCATTCGCAATAGAGTTTCAATAGTGAATATTGTTAAATATTCGTTTTACCGCACTGTTTCGAAATTTCGTCGACACTAACGTTACATCGTTAATAAAAAGTACGTTGTTCCTCTTTGTTTCAGATAGTCACACGTTTCACATACTGTATTTGATCTGATCGTAGTACGTTGGCGGTGTTGTGGCTGTATGATGAATGTTCGACGAAACTGTGCCAGGTATATTTGATATACTCAAGCCACTACTCAAGCTGCCGATATTGCTCAAGTTAAGCGAGCTTAGAGAGCTTAACGAGCTCAAAGTAACTGATCCGGCCGGATGACCAAAGTAGGATGGTTTGCGATCAATGAGTCCACCTCCAGAACTGTTTGAATTGGAGTTCGAGCATTGCATCTTTATACCTGAAACAAAAGTAAAAGAAAAACAATTTTGTAAATAATCTTTTCAATATTTTTTAATATTTGGAACTTTGTGACATTTCTAAATTTTACGATATTTCAGTGGAGAGTGGAGGTGGACCACACATGAAGGGACAAGAGGAAATGAAGAGGAGAAGTGAAAGACCTCATGATACGAAATCAGTCCTTGTATAGGTATGATAAATCCGAAGCTCCGGCAGCTCTCAAGTAGTTCTTCAAGTACGCACTTCACTCGTGTCTCGACTCCTATCTTTCTCTCTTTATTTCCCTCTCGTACTTGTTCATCTTTTCTTTTTTACAAACTTTCCTGCATACTTATATTTTACATCTTTACGAAAACAATCAAATTCTGCCTTCATCAAGAAGATAAAGAAAAAAATGATACAAAAACGACATTAGATATTATCTAATCTGAATGCCCTATAAGAAACGTAGCAATGCATACAGAAATCGTTATAGTTAAAAGTAAAATTATGCACGAGTTGATAATACCGAAGTAAAATCGCTGGTTTTGAAGGTAGCACGATTAAAAGCGAACGATGGCATCTCGATGGCAATTGGAATTTGGTTTAATTCCAGATCGAAGGCAAGTGTAACGAACGTCTTAAAACAGCGTCGTGTGTGGTCTCAATGGCAGTGCCGTCAGTCAAAATCTCTCTCGACCTCTCTACCTCCGTCGAATCCAAAGTTTTCTGGCTGCTTGAGCGATCTGTTTCTGCGCTCGTGCGCGCGAATTTCTCTGTCCTTTTCCTTTTCTTTCGAACACGGGACACGTACCGTGAATCGAAATACGATGGCAGTAAAAGAAGAGCACAGAAGCGGTTGCCTGAGCGAATATCAGCGCCCGTCGTTGCCAACAACGATGCCATAGTCGCGGAGTAGAGAGATCGGCTCCAGAAATACATCCCGAGACCGGGGTAGAAGAAAAAGAGAAAGAGGAAAACTGGGGCCTACCGAGGCGTCTGCAGATTGATCTCGTTTACACTTTACTGACTGAACGAGAAAAGAGAAGGAGGAGCAGGAGGAAGGGTGCGTGGGTGGTACGTTTATCCCTTGTCGATGCCATGGTGTATCGAGGTAGAGAGAAGGAATAGATTGTACTTATAAACGGGAGTGCGCGGATGAGAACGATCTGTTGATCTAGATAGCAAATATCGATTCTAGAGTAACCTCATCATAGATATCAGAGTTTTTAACCCTACTCACAAATATTCATTATTCATAAATCTCAAAACTATAATGAAGAATTGTATATCTCAATCACGAAAACACGTAAAAGTTAAAGTTTCCATGACAGAGGATTATCAGGAATTATGAATAAGCAATAAAGAGCTACTATTTTTAAAAAATAAAATTAAAATATAAAATATACGGGGAGTACAGTATTATATAGAGTTAAAATTGATCTGCATGAGTTTGATTTCAAAGAAACATTATTTAATTTTTTAAATGAAGAGTTGGATAAAATACTATTAGAGTCGTATAAATTTCGCAGAAGCTTACTATTAATTCATCATCATAGATAATATGTCTACATTGAGACCGCGGAACCACAGATCGAAGTCAGTTCCGTGGAAAGGTTTAATAAACGAACCAGCTAATGTTTGAGGTAGCTACATTCGATGTACTTAGATTAAAGAACATCTTGTTTACCCCACTTGTAAATGTTTACACGATAAGCGATTTGAGACCTCACTTACCAGCACGCGACTACCGGTAACTGATACAAAAAAACCGTGTATTTTCGTTCACTACGATCATTTGTTTACCACGCGATCGAACGTAGTAACTGTAGTAAACTTTTGCATTCATGAAATCGTTTCATTCATAAACGTAATGAATAGAACCAATGACTCTAGAACATTATTCTTAATGCGTCAATCGTAGTATGTAAATATTTGTAACTCATAATACAACACGCTTAACGATACACAGAATATTACAAGGTTGAACACATATATAGAATACATAGAATATTACAAGATTGGTAGAATATATAGAATACATGGAATGCTACAAGATTGTATAGCACCACGCTCGTAGTGAAACATTAGACATTAGCCATATTACGACATAGTTAAAGACTCGATGAATTTCTCTGAGCCTTTTACTGCCGAAAAAAGTGGATGTTTAACGAATGTGCCGCCTCTGTGTTAACCGATTCGAGTTTCTACGCTAAATTAATCTAAACGGAAGACAAGCTGAGATTTCGTGTCATGCCCCGTTACACGTATAATGTTACGAGTTACGAATTACGACTTCTCGCATGGGCGTGACAGAAATGTCACCCTGGCTAATAGGTGCTGTCAGCTACGGTGATTTCATGTCTGTCGGCTCCGCGCGAAGAGTACTTTCGACGGTGCTATTAAACGGAACTTGACTTTCAAATTTATTGACTTTTGAATTTTGGCTTTGACTTTTAAATTTACGCTCTCAGGAAGTTGTTCCTTCTCTAATGTTATTTTTCATATTGCCTTACGGTGTATAATTAACGGTACTTATAATTAATATATAATATTTAACTATTAATGATGATAAAAATAATTTTCAGATAAGTTTTGGGTGCATTAATCTCAAGTGGATCTTTTATTGGATTTCAAGCTTGGAAAATGTTCAAGACGGACCACAGTTGTTCTTGTGAAACTCGTCGAAGAACTTTTTAAACGACTAGACTATGGTTCTAAGGAAACTGGCGCCTGTATGGTCGTAAACAGTCTGCGATTTTCCATATGGCCCCCCGACTGTCGTGAATTGTCATTGTTGCCTTCGACTTAAGAAAATCTCCTGCTAGTCTTGCAACTCTTGATTACAAGATCAATATCTACACTTTCAGAAACGTATAAGCAGGGCCTTTAATTATACTCATTATTTATACTCAATCATACATTTTTCCAACTGTCTTTCTGATCTGAAAATTATGTACCTATTTTCCTATTTTGTTTAGTATTTTATAGCGAATCAATCATTGTATTAACAAGAAAAATTGAACTTATAATGAATCAAACATCCTATTACCTAGGAGAATTGTGAAAGGAACAAAGAACGTAGTTGGTATTAAAATTACCAATGCAATGCATTCAATTCACCATGTTATTTTCCGTGTCCTTTTTTCAGAAATCTCCTCAATTATTGAAGTCTATTATTTAATTTCGACTTAAGTAAGTATACTCCTGACAGAGAAACCCAAACTAAAAACAGTTTCTTAATATTTCAATATCGTCTGATCCTCCAAACAAAATATACAATTTCACTTATTTTCTTCTTTCGTATTATCTTCATTATATCCCTATGCGTATGTACTTACAACAGCTAAAAATTATCAAATAATATTAAATAACAACTTACCATTATCCGTTACAGGTGTCTGGCACCCACTGTGCGGCGAACTGACGTTTCCTACGGGACTGTTGTTGCCTGTCTGTTCTGGGATTCCCTGCATAGCGACGTTCACGTTGCTTCCAGTATTGTTGACCCCGGCGAGTCCGTAACCAACGTAATAATCTTGTCCAGGTGCTTGAGTAGTTGGTGCGGGATTAGACGGGCACTTATAGGTCATCATAGTTTCATTCTCCTTATAAACCGTCTCTGGATGATGCTGTTGATGATCTTTCACGGAGAACCCGTCCGTAGCTCTGTACGTCAACTGCTCCTGACTCCTCGCCGCATATCCAGGCTCGCTCTTAAATGCTACTATTTCTCCGTTTCTGTATACAGACGGTTCTCCAGTTTTGTATGTGACTTCCGTCGTCTTGTATGTTACTTCCGATATGGGCGGTGTCTTGTATGTGGCCTCAGGATAGGACCAATCAGCGGAGACCGCGGCACCAGGTGCTGCGTACATCGCATATTCTTGATAATTTTGATACTGATTTTGATATCCATTCGCGTATTCCATGGCTCCAGGTGTTAAATTTTCGTATCCGGGAGTCTGGACGCCTACTGGACCACTCGCAGAAAAGTATTGAGGATACTGAGGCTTCAAGGCTTGGCACTTGCGACGGAAACCTCGTGGTCGTCGACGAAAGCTTCCTTCTTCAAACATATACTCTGTCGAAGGATCAATCGTCCAGTAGTGACCTTTACCTGGTCTTCCTAAACCCTTTGGAAGCTTGATAAAACACTCGTTCAAGCTCAAATTATGGCGTACTGAGTTCTTCCAGCCTTGATAAGCGCCACGGAAAAAGGGAAAGTGTTGCTGAAGAAACGAGTAGATCTCTGAAAGGGTTAATCTCTTTCCTGGACTCGCCTGAATCGCCATTACGATCAGTGCTATGTAAGAGTACGGAGGTTTCTCTTGGCGCCGCGCTCCAGGCTTCCTAGGTAACTCTGTACTGGCAGGGTTACACATCAACGGATCTAAACTCTGATCTTGGTTCAGACTGTTGGACATCGACAAATTGGTTCGAGGTACCACCGATGTGGAATTGGAATGAGCTACGGTAGACTGGTCTTGGATATGTAGATTCGAGTCACTTTCGTTCTTCATCGTGACTCTCGCGTTGTCCACGTTGCTTCCGCGAGGAGTCGACGGAACGATTACCGTTTGATCCATGAAGTCCGTCGAGACCAGTCGTCACGCTGTAGCGAACATTCTAAAACTCACAACTATAGTCCATTCACCTCACTGTAAATATCCTTAGAAATCTAAGGTGTATGTCTAGTTGTATATCTATGCTATTCTAACCACAATAATTTCACGAATTCCAATTCCAACGTATCTCGTACCACGGTAAATATGATTTGAAAAATGATCCGTAAAATTTTTAATGTCTTCCAGCAGTAATTTCGTACGTATACTGTCTTTGTCACTCTCACTATCAATCGCAACTGCGAACACGATCGAGTTTCGCTGTATTTACCGTTTATGTTTGCTGCATCGGCCGTTCCCACACGTCGTGGACGAATTCGTGTGGCGGCCACGCGTTTCCAAGCGTAATCACAATAAGGAGGAAAGAGGCCGTTATTTACGTGTGCCCGATGTAAATTGTTTGCACGAACGGTGGGGTCAATTATTTAGACTTGCCACTTGGCAGACGTTGCACTGATGCGCCACTAAGTGTTTTCGGATGACTGGGCCTCGGGATCAACTCCGGACCTGGTGGAAGCTTGGTACGTCGCGATGACGCGAACCACGCCGTCACGAACCAACCTCGTCCCCGGTAGGCGTGATGAACCGAGGGGACGTGGCTTGACTTTTCATTGGTCGATCAACAGTGTACGATACTAAAGCTCGCGTTCACGACCAATAGCGACTGGTTTCTACTACGATGTCACGCCTGATAGAAATAAGCTCCGGATACTGAGAACAACAATCGGGCACGCTGTGATTGCTTGACGAGAGATTGAAACGAAGAAGATTGCATAACTTTCCTCATTCTCGTTGTTGCAGTGAGATCTCGACGGTGTTTTGTTAAATTAGAGCTGATTTAATTAGCGAAAGACATGGAGATTTGTGCAAAATGTTTGGTGTTAATTCTTTGCATACCAGTGTTATATGAACGATATTCTTTTATCAAGAGGAGTCCTTAAAGTCCTACATGGTTTCTCTTCATTATTGCATTAGTTCCTGTTATTGTATTTTTGTTGTGGCTGCAAGCCTGCAAGTTCTATTAGTATTATAGATTCTGTATTCTGTTATGGTTTTTGAGTGATTCTACTTTACTTGGTATGTTAAGGATTAACATTGAATGGAACTTTGATGGCCTAGAAAGGATCCCATCTTTGTTATTAGTTTTAATTAGTTATACACATTATGGACATAAAAAAAAGAGTATTTCAAGAGAAGTTGCTTGTCAGTGTGATATATTATTTTCACGTAATGCAAATGGGATTGGATTTATCAATCTTTCTCTATCTCTATAAGAGATTATAATTAATTTCCGAATAATTTTACTCATAATATGGTACTCGTGAGTTAAATAAGACGTTCCATTTTATTCTCTTGTATTTTCTGATAACTGTTTTCGTTAATCCTAAGAAAATGTAGGTATTCAGAAAAGTGGAAAAGATATTGCATATATATCTTAGTTAACAGAAACAATGCATAATTATCGATATTCATTTTTCGGTGAAAAAATACAATTTCCTTATTTTAATGGTATCTACAGAAGCGACTAACTCGCGAGCAATGAGTTTTACAATTTCAGGATACGCGCTTGCAGACGGTACGAAAAAGCTCGAAGAAACGATTGGTTCACCTGTTGACCAACGAGAAGTTAGAGCTATGCTCCGCCCGATCATAGAACCGCCCTCCATTTTCTGTTTTAGGTTCCTCTTGGAATTCGTACATCATCGATTATCCTGAAATTAGGGCTGATTATCTGGAAATTTTACTCGTGATGTCAGTTCCCGACAGATCTTAAGCGTCATCACGCACTTCCGTTCGTGGAACACAAAATGTCGGACTTCCATTATACCTTCTCATTTCACTTGAATCAAATTTCGATGAAAAAGCAAAATTGTTGTTAACACGTTCGCGATTTCAAGAACTAATTGTGCTTTTCACCTGAAAATTGTGTGAAATTTTCTGGCATAATTAATTCCCGAAATCGCGAAGAGCTCCACATTTTGAAGATCAATGTGAATAGGTGGAAAATCTTTTTACAAATTTTTTAAGTACTGTATGCTACATAAAAAACGATATACATACGTACTTGTTAGTATTAATTTTATACTTCGAAACAAAAGAAGTACAATTCATAAAACATGTACGAACGGAAGACACAAATGATCTTCAAGAGCTTCAATGTGTCGACTTTATGTTACAAACCGCGGATATTGCGTTGGTACTGATTCTTGAATGAAAATGGAATAAAAATGATCCGTACTTTATTTTTTCAATGGCGTTATGTCAGCTTATTATGATTGTTTACAATTACGCCAATGAATTGAAGTGTCTTATCGCATCTGGTGAAAGTATCATTGTCTATCACAGGAGAAAAAGTATTATTTTCTTTTATTAAATTAGATTGTTAGATTATTGCGTAGATATGCGCGAAATCTAAAATTATACACCCTTGTGTTATTAATAATATAGATGATATATAAAATACGTATCTATATATAAGTACTTACATATAATTCATTATGAATTTCGTAGTCGATAACGTAAGACGTCGCTTTGTAATATTTACGAAGGAAGTCTCTAAACTTTCTTATCATAGTGTTCTCGATCCAATGACCCGCTGCACATTAACTCGTTGATCGCAGTCAATCGAACCAAAGTGTTTACATATCGATACACGTGACGAGGTATCGGGTAACTGGTCCTGAAAGAATTGAGATCGACGTTTATCAACGATCACGATTCCAAGTACGTGCCTGGTTTCATTAGAATCTCCTGATGGTTTTGATCCATATAGGCTCTTCTATGTAGGCCTTTTTATTTAAAATCTTGTAATTAGTCTAACAAAATTGCAATAAACTCTATACGAAATTAATCTTAAATGATTCCAAAACCACTGTATAGAATAATAATATCCAATAATAGTAACAATATTACAATATAATAATTACAATCCAAAGATAAATGTATAACAATGCAAACATCGCTAAAAATCTCTCTCTTGAATTTTTGTCGTTATCATATAAGTTATGCAATATTTAGAATTGAAATTATAATTCAGTGAAAATTGAAAACGAAATAGCAGATTAAATTACGAAGAACGAGCCTGAATATTTCCTAGCAATTGTTCTCTATTTATAATAATGAAATTCCAAGAAACATATGGAAACCTGGAAGTGGAGCATCGAGAGGGCAATTATTTAATGTCATCCAACGTCTATCCGGTGATATCGTACGCCCTGAGCTCTCTAGACCACGAATTCTCAAGAAGTTTGTTTGCCTTACAGCGAACGAACCGACGAAAGAGAAGCGTCACGGCCATCTTGTCTTTGCCTACTTGAAATCGTGCAACGTGTGTTTCGTGGTTCTGTTAACTCTTTGCCACACTGCTCTGAATGCCTCTCGCTACATTCTTCTTCTATAAATCCAAAAAAAATTAAAAATTAACAGAAACGTACTTCCAAAACGTATATAGCTTCTAACTGTAAAAAATACTGTAAAACAAAGTAGCTACATTTTTTTCAATTAAATTAATTTAGAAATTATTCTGACAAATTTAAATGTTAGCCTGATTTAGAATAACGTAGCTTTTAAAACATCTTTACACTTATAAAGAAATTAAAACTGAGTATTTCAGTATACTCTTTCAGATTTATAGAATATTTAATAGTGGACCTCGTGGCTTAAGGGTTGAAAGTGAAGTACTCGCCCTTCCTTGTTGAGAGCACCCTCCGAAGAACATTTAGAAGTGTTTACCATTTTACTGCTTCCAAGATTTCCCCGTGTCGTTTTCTGCGACAGTCTCAAGTGCCACTTGAAAAAAAACTTAATTCAGTTCTTCGAGATATCTAGGAAAAAAGGAAAGAGCACGTTAAAGCGCAGAGACCAGAGTCTATCAGTGTCTCTATATCTAGCTACATTACAAGAAAGAAGATTATTGTCTATGGAAGGATTTAATAATTATCGTTCACCGTAAGAAAATAAGCGTCTTAAGTCTACGTAGCGTCCTTTGAAGGCCTCGAAACGACCATTTCTTTCTTTCTCAATAAACAACGCCACTCTTGGGGCAAATTGCGACAGTTCCGGATCAGTTTTTTTAAGATAAAACGGGGTACAAGGCGCCGACGACCAAGACCACCCGAAGAAAGCCAGTTTCGGTCGCACGTGTTCCCGTAGGAAAACCGCAGACCGGAACCAGACATTACAGGCTGTCTGTCTCACGTGCACGTTACGAACTTTCTCGTCTGTTTACATCCGGCGTCGCGGCCATTTTGATTCCTCCGGAGATTCGCTTTCTAAGCAAAAAAGCTTCGAGTTTCAAGATCTAGCAAATTTTGTCCTGGTCATATAGATCTCTTAATAATTGTAGACTATAGCAGAATAGGATTGTGCGACTTCTTTCGTATAGCAGAATTTCCATTTAGATTATGAGAACATAGATTGCATATGTGTAAGTTAAAGATTATCGTCAAAATTTTCATTAAGTCGAACAATACATAAAGATAGAAATATTTAAGATTGGATACTTTACATAATAAGATTCCAAACGTGAATTCCTGTGAGGCAAGTTCAATTTGAAAAGAGATATTCTTGTTTCTTCCTAATCTCGGAGAGATCTTAATAGATAGCGAGTAGAAGAATCGTTTTTGGTCAGTGATGTTGGCTAATTCGTTCGCGTGCTTCCGTTTCGTCGATTCTTCAGGGATTTACGCGATCCGGCTACACGACGAGACCGAAGTTAGAGTCTCACTGCTTGTGGAGAACACGTGAGGCCCTGACGGCCACCCAAGCGGCCATCAGACGCGCCGACGATATTCTCTGTTTACACAATACCGTAATTTTATACCGCCGATCGTGGGTGCACGTTACGAGCCTTACGTTCCTGTCGCATCTTCAACCCTATGCTCACCATCAGATCTGTTCGCGTACCTGTTCAATCCAACAATCGTTCTTTTTACACTGTAGATTGGAGATTAGAAAATTTATCGAAAATAGTTTACATAATTCAATCATATATAGTATAAATTAAAAATATTACACTTGTTCCCAATTTTTGAACATTTGTTTGTTGATCAAGTGTGAGGAATGTTGATACTTTGCTCGAAAAGTATACATTAAGTATGATGTATGGTTGAATACATTAGTTGCACCTCGAAGTGAAAACAACTCGGCTTCTTTTAAGGAAACGGATATCTTTTTTCTGGTAACGTGTCCCTGTTTTGATTGGGTCTTAAACTGTATTCAAGGCAAACAATTTTGTCTCTTCTCTCTTTTGTTGTGCCTCATCCCGGCCGCGAGGGAACGTGACGCCCGGTAAGTGGAAGGGGTAAAATGGAGCAGCACGTGGTTGCCATACCCGACGCCTTGCGTTCGTTCAGTACACCAATCTTCGAATCCTGTTAGTTAACCAGAACGAATAGAATTTCCTTAATTACGATAGTTACAGTTTATATTATAGCATAACTTTCTTCGATTAGATCTGAATTCTGAAAAGAATGGAATATTATTTAGTATAGGATTTTCCAAACTTTTATGGCCCGAGAGCCACTCTTAAAAACGATAATTTCACGCGTCTCACTGGAAGATCATAGGAAGCGTAATTGTCATCGAGAATTGATTGATAAGCAATTCGAAATTGGTTTGATATAAATCAACGAGCGGAGAAGAACTAAACAGAAATAGTAATTCACATATGATGCTTAAGTGAAATGACTTTGAATTGATGAGTAAAATTCACAAATCTTCTAATATCAAATGATATGAAATTATATAAAATTTTCATTAACTCTTAACTAGTAGATATCGTTTGGCTATTGGGGATTGTAGCAATTTAGGGATAAATTATTTAGCTTTTGCAATGTTTAATTCAATTTAATTTTATTACTAATCTCTACTACGGAGAATGTAAAATAAATAAAAAAATCAAATATTCTAAATTTTACTAATCTATCGTGAATTATTTATAGTGGACTGTAACCCAACGATACCATTTAATACGAAATTATTCTGGTTTCAATATTTATGAATAAAAATGCTTCTCTTTGTTCTTATCTCTTTAACAAAATCCTTCCAGATGATACGACGTTACGGCGTTTAAGATACTTTAAATTTCATCTATATATTGTCATCTACATGCTAGCCAGCAACGTGAGTGTCACCACCCAGGTCGTAGGTACTCGATGGCGATACGCTTTTTCCCACGAGAATTCTTGAAACGTTTCGTAGACAGTGGATGGACTGTTTTCACCACTTCAGAACATCGATTAGCATTCAAGAGGCACAGAGACATTGGGTGAAAAGGTACTACGTCTGAGTTGGAGGTCGCGTGCAAATCATCCACGGATCGATCTATCCAGAAGCTCGTAAATTTCCGTTGAACCGTTGGTTCGTCCTGGTTTCTTCGGGCGCCGTATAACTCCCTTAGATTTCTGCAGTCCATCCTTGGCGTACAGTGTCTGGATAGTGTTTCTTTTGCGTAAGATCAGGCTCGTCGGTGGAACAGGCCAAAGAGGAACGGAGAGAGAAGACCAGCTCTCAAAATAAGACATGTTTATCCGCTGATGCTGCTATTTTGGAAAGCGCGCAAGTCCCTCTCCTGTACGCGTAAGTTTCTATCGGAAGCTCCCCTTGGTTTCCTGCGGATACTCCACGAAAGCTCGGATTTCACGGTGTTCGTACGATTAAACGGCACTTTTCTGAAAATTTTCATATTTCTTTTCATTTAGATTGTTCCTATAAATGTGTAATTTTTCTTATATTAGCAATTCATTTGATTTTCTCATAAATACGTTTAATCCTTTTTAGTTTCCCAAGGAATTGCAGTAATATTTTTGTTGATTATTTTTATATCAAAGTTCGTTGGAGGTGAGTAGTAATAGCGTTTGTCTACGAATGAACGCCTTCCTGCTGCGTAGAAATTTTTCACTAACCGGGCCGCACCCCCGTGGAGACTGGTTGTTTATGCAACGTGTGTACCCCACTTAATCCACTGTTTTAGTGTTTAGATCTCGACTACCGTAGGGGGTTGTTCTGACACGACCTCTCCGAGATTCCGTCGTCTTGGGTCTTCGGACTCTTTTTTCCCCTCCTGTTTTTTCTTTTCCCGCGAAAAAGAAGAAAGGCAGAAAGAAATGGATACTTGTGTACACGATTTAATTTTCTAAGTACCGGCAACGGTATTACATACAACTAGCCAAGCATTGGGGTTGTAAATCATAATGAGTTTGGGAAGATATAAACAGAGATAGCAATACCAAACATCTTACTAACCTTGTTTGAAGATTTTAACAAAATAACGAACTTTTTATAATATCCTTTCCTTTCAAAATTTTGTTTAATATTTGATCATGTTTTGTTCATCTGTTAAACTCTATATTCCCTATAAAATGAAGTAGGTGCATAAGTATATCATTTAATACGTTGAAAGAATGTTGTGCAACGCTTCATTACGATGATATACGTCATAATATACATACATTCTTTATAGAAACTTTCTCATGATATAATTCGAACGATTTACTGTTCGCGCTACCACAATGTTTAGGCAATTACCATTGGAATCTGTAGCCGGACGCTTTATTTCATATCATTCACAAGGCTACGATTAATATTCCCTCATAACCTGGAAATAACATCTTGACGCGATAATAGAAAACGAATAACAGGTAATCGCGAAATCTACGGAACATAAATTACGCTCGCCCTGATATACCCCTCTCTTCGTGCTCGTTCGAGTTAGAACGAAGAGCGTTACAGCTGCAGCCATCTTGCCGGACCGACGTTTAACGGCATCGTTAAAAATTAACGACCGTTTGTTAAAAGACTCGGTCTACCGGAATAGAAACTGAGCACCGTGAACATACTGCGGCCTGCGTTACGAGTCGATGGTAACTACGCGCGATTTTTCAATTTATCAATTAGCCAACTGAAAATCATATTGGTGTAAGATACATGTTGAGAGTTTGGACATAGTCATATATTTTAACTTGGGACCTTGGGATACCTGGTAGAATTATACAGGCGTATAAAGGATCCTTTGCAATTTTTCTGTTTGGCAAATCATATATATATTGCAATATCCCCTACTTTTTATTTTAATTTTTCTTCTCTCACAATTGATTATTTTGATTACTTGGTCGTCTAAAAATCATAGATAATATCAGATATGGTTTAGCTTTTAAATGTATTATGCTTTTAATATTATAATAAATTAAATTATAACTTTATTCTGTGTTACGACACATTTTCATGATCTGTAAAGGTATAATCAATTTTTTACTATAATAAATACAGAACAATATTTTATGAAAGCTAGTGGTAAATTGGCTTACATCACTATGTTTCTTAACCCTCCAATTTTTAAACACCACTTCGGACGAAATATCTTTAAGCACTGAAAAATTATTTATTTATTGATAATTATTAAACAATACAGATTTTGATATCGATAGTAAATAAAAATATGGTAGGCTACATAAATAATAATTAAGTAATAATTACTATCAATATATGTAATATTATAGACATGTGTATACTTACTTATTTAAAGATGATCTAAAGGGGCGTAAATATTATATAGGTTAGAAAACACTATGAGTTAAGCATTTAAATCGAGCGATGTTCTCTTCATAGTAATGCTTTGAATCGATCTTAAATCGATGGTTTTCAGCAACCGCAATCTTTGCGAACCGAACGCCATCTTCTAAGAATCTTCTTCGATGAACCGGAAGTTATAAATCTTAACTCTTTCTTCCACCATTCGCCCTTCCTATCGATGAAAATCTTTAAGACAGATCTTCTTAAAGACGCTGGTTGTAAAGTAACTAAGAAACTGACAATACTTTCTCCGCCACCTTATGTTTACAAGACAGAGTATCGTTACGAGCTTTCGGACGTGAACCATCTGTTTGGACTGTCCAGCGGGAAGATGATACCAAAAAAGTATCTTTCTTTCCTGCATCTTAGTTTTTGCGTTATTCTCGTACGATTCTTCAAGGAAATAAGAATAAAAATAATTTTTAGCTTTTTTACAATTCTATTAAATTGTAATATTAGTAATAAGAGTCGTTTCCTTTCTGAGTTTATATGCGTAAATGTTTCAATCAGAACCATATAAAATGCTTCACAGCAATATAAATACGAAATAAATTACTATTAACTGAATGACAAGAAGAAGCTTCTTTTTAGATAATCTAGATTTAAAGTGGTTAATTTCATACAATCTGTTATCGATATAGCAGTTCACACATTTTGAAAGTGAGTTACAGTCGACAAAGTAGAAACAAATAATGATAGCACTTGAATGTTGGTAAAGTAACTTTCATTTTTCTTTACTCCATCATGCTGTCTAGGGAAATCTACTTTATCGACATTATAAGATACGTTTCCACCTTTAGATGTCACCGAATACCTGTATTGATAATAAATTAATCTAATCAATATGTAATAATATAATATTTCAATATAAATCATGAAGGTGAAAATATACAAATATCATAATAACAATTATACTATTTGAATCTTATACAATTTAAAGAATAAAAAGATATGAATTTCAGGAATCTGTAAAGAAAACATTCAATTTCTCACAAAGACTGAACTCATTCTTACTCTGGGTATTGAAAAATTAAAAGATTACTTGTCGTAAAAATTCATAAAATTATGTGATACTTGGCATAATACGCAAAGTTGAGTTCTTAAATACTTTATCCCAGACTAAATAAAAACATCGTTCGAACCCCCTGTTTCAACCTGTTCACCGACTGATTTCGTATATTTTCTGAATCAATATTGAACCTTCCGCGTGACCTTGGCACAACAGGTAGGTTAGTTAGATCGAAACAGGTCTTGCTCATCGCTTCTTTTTCTCTTTATATTTTTACTGAACGAATTATAGTCATTTGTTCTCGATATCAAATTTATGTCCGTCAAAATCTTTCGTCTTAATGATCGATGGGCCAGTTTTCAATACCCAACCAACTATAATGCGCGATGCAATTTACATATGAATAGAAACACAGTGAGTCGACGAAAATATTTTTTCAGTTGCTGAGTTGCAAGTTCGCTGAAATAACCCTTTGCTTAATTCTACTCGTTCTCTTTTTTCTACCGATTATCAGGTGCAATTAAGAACTCTTTTTTTGCGTCAACGTTTTGCAATATTTTGATAATGATGCTATAACTCGTTACGCAATCTTTTTTTTGGGAATGAAAAGATTTTAGCCCATTAAAAACCAACATTACGTTAACACAACATTTTACTTTCAAATCTTTAAATTTTCAAATTTTTAAATTTTCAAGTTCTCAGATTTTCAGTTATTCAGATTTGTTATTTTATAGCTACCTATTTTTTACATATTACCTCATTCCATGTTCCTTAATGGTTTAATACTTATATTTAATGATTTAACAATAATTTATTAATCAAAAAGAAGATAAGATAACTATATACTTTACTTTCCAGCAATTGTGGCTTCTATCATTTTCCATCTGTAATTCTCGATACAGAGAGATCGTTATCAATATATTACGATCTTTCAGAGAGACTTGTAAAATAATGAAATGCGGAGCCATTGAGAATGAAAACAGTCACTTCACGGCTTAAGGACAATTTCGAGGAAAGCGTCTCAAGAGTTTCAGTTGAGATGTGAAGAATAAGGTAATTCTGTAGGTAAGGTTGCCAAGAAGGTCGTGGTAAAAAAAAATAATCGAAACGTCCTGGAAGCCATCACAATTAACATAGCTGGCAATAAAATAGAAAACGTATGAGTACACATGTCACGCCAAGTCTAAATATTCGATTTCGTTTCTGCCACTTACGAATCCTTCGAGTGTTCTCACTCTTGAGCTAAACGTTGCCACTTAAGGAATCAACTTGCGCCACTTTCTGCTCCAAAATGAAAGCACTTTTCTTTTATCGAATATTTTCCCTTAATGGCGTAAACGACGCATATGTAAGCACAGAATAATTTCGACAATAATCGAATTTGTAATTCAGTTTTCACCAGTTGCTATTCTTATTTTTAAATTCTGTAGTTTCTTCATAATTCAGTCAGTCACATTAAATTTTTATTTGTAGATATAGAATTCGTAATTCCAACAATACTTGGAATTTATTATGCAACTTACCTTTGTCACCCGATATGGTTATGTTTCTAACCTCTCCAACATCCAGTATTTTGGAACGCACCACAACTACACCTATATGCTTGTTAGCGAGTATGAACGTCATCCGTGAATTATATCGTACTTTTTGTTATCGAACAAGAGAGAGAACTAATTTGGACATCTAAATTTGCTTTCGGTAAAACATGCTGCGAAGAACATTTGTTTCTGTTCAGAAGGGAGTCTACACCGTGTAGGTAGGTGGTTGCCACGAGAAAACCTCTACTCCAGCCATCTGGAACGACTTAAAACACCAAAAAGCACGAGAGAAAAGAACGAACTAACCATCCATGGTCCTTCTCGATGTCCTTTTCTTTGGCCTCGTGCCCTTTCCCTATCTGCGTTCGGAGATGTACGTGCACAGAAAGCGACGAGTCGGATCTAAAAGAACGGTCAATATTTCCATTGACAGTGTGGCTAGATTAACTTGTAAATGGGTGTAGATTAACGTCTGGATTATGGATTTGATGTGAAACAATGCCACCAGTCGCTGAATGAGAGAAAAGGACAATTTGAAAGTTGTCATTTAGCATAACCTACATCAATCTTTGGATTAGACGGATTTAGTCGAATAATGCCACCAGTCGACTTGACGAAAAATCCTTTCTTATCCACAACTGCCAGCCTAATTTAGGAATTATTACTCAAATTTTTACTCATGCTATTTTCTAACGGGATTTTTGTTAAAGATAAGTAAAATGAATGAGATAATTCACGTATAGTCTATTTACATATATATAATAAATACAAATATGAAATAGGTTACAAACACAATTATATGAAGTATTTCCTTAAAGGAACCAAGAGCCAAAACTGGAGATGAAAATAAGTATAGATGCAAAATGAATGGAAATAGATAGATTAGTAGGCCTCATTGATTCCGACAACGAGCCCCAATTTCCAAGACAGATTCATACTATTCATACAGAAAAGATTCATACTAGCATATTTGGGTGAGTACAAAAATGACCTGAACAACCGTCAATATTTATAAACGCAATAAGATCTGCGAAAATCCCAAACGGTTGTTAACAAGAAAATTGTTTATAAAATTCAATAGCACAGATAAAACAAATAAAAAGACGTAATAATTTACATCATATAAATTATAGTGTCCTTCAAGGAAGAGGAAGGAACAGAGGAAGTCTAGAAGATTCGTGAAGAAGACGGAAGGAGAGAGAGGCCGGAAAGAAGGTAGAGAAGGAAGAGAAGAACATCAAAGAGAAGCGACAACGGATACGCGTAAACCTTGAGCTGCGAATGCCGAAAAACCGACAGAGGTTCGAAGTAACTGACGCGTTCTCGGGAAAACTCATCAAAGAGCCGTGGATGGATAAATGTAACCGCCCGTTTAGCGTGAAACCCCTCGCTAATTTTAATTGCTGCCTGATTTACGTCTCGATACGTTCCTTTTCGCTCTTCTATTTTTTTCTTCTCTCTCCACTTCGTGCTACGAAGATCCCCTACTCCCCAGTGCTTTTCGCACATATGGGTAGACGTAGACGTCGCAGCAAGGAACTCGTTCTGTGGCCGCGAACGCGACGGCTCCCGTGAAAAAATGATAAATGCCTCGAAGACAAGCGGATACGGATTACTGTGATTTGTCGGTACTACAGGGCAACGATTTGTCACGGAATTTAATTACAGATGCCGCGAGGAGTGGTCTATGTGTTTACCTGACATACGACCTCATGCAACTGTGGTTATATGGTACAAGACATAAATCACATGCTATAGAATTGTTCTCTAGTTCAAGTGTTTGTAGATGTTAAACGATACAAAATTGAGAGGAAACAAGACATAGATACATCGAATTTTTATGAATTTTTCAGAAAGCTCAAAAACTATGGTCATTGAATTATTAAGGAATGTAACTGTCATGTGCTCTTATTGAATGAAAAAGACACATAGACCTGAAATGAACCTCTGTACATAATTGGTGAACAAAATTTCTTTTGTCTTGATATTTTTCGCTATGAATTCTTACTTCTCATAAATTCTATTTCTTGTAAGTCTTCCTTTGTAACTTACATCTAACATAATAAATTTAATTTCAGAAAGTAAATGAAATGGAAAAAAGGAGAAGAAAAAAAGCGAATTCGTGTTGTGCACTGTCAAAAGGAGCAAGTCTCGTCGATATCTAAGTTCTATCTGTTTTCTAGTTCAGACGTATATATTTCAGTACAGAACTAGATTCCATTTTCCTCGCACGGCATTCTACCTTTCATACGTACCCAAGGGAACACGGAAGCGACCTAAGTGCGGACGCAATATTCAGTTTGGTTTGATGCCACAGTCCGTCACCCCTGCGGCTGTTTTCAGACAAAACAAAGAAACCCATCCCCCCCCCCCCCCTCCACGTCTATATTCCCTCGTTCCTGTCATCGTTGTACTCCCTTCTCGTAGGGCGGTACTCTACCCCACCTAGCCATCCTTTTCTTCGTCGACCTGCGCCTTTCTTCGATCGTGGCACTCGGAAGTTTGGGGCTGCGGAAGCGGACATTAGGGGAGACAGTAGCGTCATTACCATTGGCTCACCCCTAGACATATAATTATGAAAATGATGGGGTTTGGAGAACGATGAGAGTAGAAGTGCCATGTACTTTTTATCGAATTGAAGGAAGTGACTACTACGTTAGCAAGAACACGCATAAGAATTAGTATATTGAAACTAGAATATGATTCTGGCACGAATATTTATGGGAAAGAGAAATATTCAGATTTATTTGGTGTTACGCAAAATATAGCGTCAAGTTGGATTATACTATCCGAAGCATGGAATGTTTTAGCAAGAAAATTTGTTTTTAGAAAATGACACATTCGTATTAAAATATTTTGTGTTTGTGAATGCGATCATATTTTATTTCAATATATTGTATTCTGTTTTCTTCGTCCTAATAACCATGCATTGAAACAAACATTTTATATAAATACCACTTCTTACAATTATTATGACGAATTCAAAGATCAAAGAAATAAAACATGATCCGATAAAAACTATGGAAAATAGTACTTTTAGGTATTATCGGTTTGACCGAGTTACCAAGGATTTTCAAATATTCCCGAAGAAGGAAAGAAAGACAAGGATCAGCTGTACTGTGCGAACGTCGCCGCAGAATACTGTCTTCGGCAGACAGCGTGGCACCGAAGGTTCTCTATCCTCGTTTTTTTCTCGGGCGTGGCAATAAGGAAGTGGGCCCGCTGCTTAAGAAAACAGAGAGCCGCCAATATCGGGCAGGGCCTGCCGACTGCCTGAGAAAACAGTGAACCGTTTTCGGAATCCTGTCAAGGATACGGGGTGACTTAGCTTTCCATCATGAATGAAAACCTCAATGCTCGCAAGTTGTCACGAAAAACGCCGAAACGTTCCCCAAGCAACGGGTACGGGCAGGAATATTTTCGTGGATCGTACTATGCTTGGACTATTGAATCTTCTGAACCGCATATCTTAAATATAGATTATTCCACTATTGAAACTTTCAACATAGAAAAATAATTAAAAAATGTTTTGCAAGAACTTTTAATATTTTTATTACTTTACATTTTCATTCATTGAACATTTATATAAAACAAAGTAATATAAATCTATATAATTCTTATACATTTCAAAATATATATTTTGGTTTATTAACTATTTAGTTATTTTATTTCAATTATTCTGTTCTCATAGTTCATCGCCCGGATTAACGGATGAAAGAATTTACATAAAAATGAAGAGATAAAAAAGCGTTGTAATACAAGGTATACAATGAGATCTGCACAAAAGATGGACTTATTGTCTCATAAAAAAATGCAAGCTATCGTCTTTTCGGAATGTTTGCCACAAGACAGCGTGGCACCAGTGGCCAGAAAATCCGTCCCAACGCTCAGAGTAGGCGGTGACCGCTTAATTAACGGCCTGACGAAAGGCAGCGGCAATTAATATGATACCAGCTTCCTTCCAGGCTCGGGACCCCTTGGTCCAGCTTGCACGTGTGAAAAATCCAAGGACAACATTTATTACAATTTGTGACATGATATTCTTACTGTGACCTTTTCATCGCTGCATTGTCGTAGCATGTAAAACGATATGGTAATTAAATAAACAAACAATGTCAGGTAGTGAACGAGGCTTTACTGACAAAACAAAGTATCATTAACATCAATCTTATTTGCTTTGAAACAAAGCGTATTTGTTTCAGGACATAAAGGACACTATCGACCACATTAATGGAAAACAAATTATATTTTATATAGCAAGTGGCAATACATCTAATCCTTCCTGAAGATTCAAAGACTTTATCATAAATTTTATAGATTCAAATAGTCGATAACTCTATTTGCAATTAACTCTGCTACTTTCTTTCGATCACTTTCGATCTAGTTATATATATTTTTGTAACGTTAGAAAGATATGTTCAGTTAAGACAAAATATGGAAAAAATGTTATCAATATGCATAATTTCCAATTTTAAGTTCTAGTTAGAATCCCAATTTTAAACATTTTATTAAAATATTACAAATCTTTTCTGATTTCTAAACCGAGAACAAAATTAAGATATAAAAATTCGACTTTCTAGCCAGCACTTCCGATTCGTCCAGCAGTTTGTACGCACCTTATCAATCTCAACCGTAAAACAAAACTCGTTATCATCCTGTGAGCGACACCAGTCCTGTCTTTTGATTTAACGAGTTACCTTACGACCAACGAAAAGTTCGGTGAAGGTGCAACGCGAATATTGTGTACTTTTGCGTCGCGAAACCCATAATGGGACTTAATGGAGCTGACTGTCAGTGCAGAGTTTCTCCTTGTCTCGGTGGCAAAGTGTGACTGGACAATATATGCTCGGTAGTCATGCTGCCACCGTTATTTGACAGGACGTGTCCGCGCACACGTGGACATACGTACATTGTATGTACCATAAATGCACATAGTAGCAGAAGTGTAATGGTCGAAGGAAGCGAATGTCAAAACGGTTGAAACTGCGTTGTCAATTGCGACAAGTAAATTGTAGGTAACACAGTGAAATACCTACGCATTGCATAGTCTGATAAGAAGTTTATAATTGACAATTATTTTTAAATGAAGGACATAATGAGTAATGTATATATAAAGTTATAATTATTTATAATATTGGCATACTTAGTAGATATTGAATAGTTTCTGTTTCATATAATTTATATTCATTTTTTACGTTATTCCAAATTTATTATTGTCTCATTTATTAATGTTAAATATTTCTTTATACTTTTTTTGCGTTGACAACCCAACAATTGGCGATTTTCTTTCTCTTCAACTATTCTGTGGTGGCGAGTGTCGAAGTCAAGGTATTCTCAGAGGCTCAGTGTTTTGACATGATGGCACCTCCAAGGATAATCCTTTAAACGACCTCAACGGGTGGTCCCCGCGAGTCACCTTGCTAGGAGGACCTGCCCTGTCGCTTCTGCCTCTAATCCCGTGGGCCAATCCGGCACACGAGCACTTTCTGTCGTTCTCTAAGCAAAGAAAGTCTGCGGTTAATCCTGCGAAAGTCTGAGAGCCTTACACTACGCGCAGTTCCTGTGTACTTTTACCGAATTAGCGTATCTGAAAGTATGAAAATTGATTAGATCTGACAGATCTCTTATTTGCTGTATCTTATTGAATTTTTATTATCCTATTCAATAGTATAGAATCTATAGATGATAATTTTTCGTAAGAAAATATTTGACATATATTTTTCTCTATCGTAGTTGGAACACAATGCCATCATTGTCTTAGAATATAGACGAATACTGTTACAGTCACACATATGTTCCATGATGATGAACATTCTATAACCTGATATTCGAACAGGGATTCGATTGTCAGGCCGAGAATCGTAGAAACATATGAAGTTTGAATGGAACTATAGGATTTGCATTCGATTCGATAATTAGGAACTGAAACCTAGTACATACATCTCATTTTGAATATTATTCAAAATTAAGTATTCGAAACTTGCAAAAATTAAGATTACTGATAAAAGAAAGCTCTGATTATATTATTTTCTTTAGTTAATAGTAATAGTCATTTAATTTTGAGTTTAATTTAATTGTATGAATTTTATTTTTGTCAGGACAAAAAGAAATAAGTGGAAGGATAAAGATGAGAATAAGAAGAAAATTATCGGCTACTTGGCCTCTCCAAGGCTTGCGTTTTCTACGGGTGAACCTTTGTCTTCATTTCCCGGCATCCGGTTCCGGTCCTTATCTTACGTTACACATGTAACCTTCTATGCTATTTGGTCCATTGTTGGCCACATGTGCCTCGTCTCAAGAGGTTTGCTTATGTTGGCCCACCTAACATAGCAAAGCTATGCCGAGTCTCGAGTGTAAACTCCGCCGACAGACCGATCCTGGAATTCGATTGCATCTAATCGTTCTCTGGCAATGATATGACTCTATTTAAGTAACCGCAATAAGTTCAGGGCATGGTGAACGACTTATTTCGCTATTTCCTACAAAATATAACACAACATAGAATTAATTTCATTATGGTAATATTTATATTCCATCATTCGTAATTATTTAATATCCTCTTATTTGTAATTATTGTCTTTCATAGTTTATTTAATCCAAATTTAATGATAATATCAATCCAGCGACTATATATATTTTTTATTTAGTAGAGAGATTTTTACTTACGTTGTTTGATAATAAACGCTACAATTCAAGACGAAACTGTTTGTGTCCCGAGAATATGGTTACCCAAGTGCAAGCACATGTATACGAGATGTCATCATAGAAAACAAGATTTCCACGAGATTCGTGATCCTGTGGTTTCCGGATCGACAGAGCGAATGATGTTCATCCTCGCGTGAGTTCGAAACTCCTGGAATCTCGTATAAAGTTTCTACTACCGTCGAGTTTCCCGGAATGTACCTGCTACGAGATGAAATTAATTCCTGGTTAATCTCCGCAGAATGACTATGAAAAATCCTTCATGGTCATAAATCAAATGCATCCTATTATTCGAACATATTTTTTCTTCGAGGTAAAAGCTTTTATAAAATAGTAATATAAAAAGAAGAGATCCACCAACACGTCACGCTTGCAATTGTCAAACTATTATACTAATAAACGTATCTTTCTTAACTGCCTTAGATAGATATCGGACAGCGTATTCTAAACACCATATTGTGGAAACTCCAAATAAAAATCTCAGTAATGGTAAATATGTACAGCTTCTTCCTTTCTAAAAGACACGATATTATGTAATAAAATCTAATCTCCATAATATTTACAGTCTTCATCATCGTCGCTAATAACCATAACGTTACAGTTACCATACCAAATACCATAACGTTACATGCAACTGATTAAAACCTATTAAAGGAAAAGGAGACAAAGAAGATAAAAATTAAAAAATTGCAATCGATGAAGTGTGAGTATTCCTTTTGATCAATCGAATGTCTCTCAAGTAACAATGAAGTGACACAATGGCAGGGCCGAATGTCAAATCCAGCGGAGGCTGCCGATCAGTCAGTGACATCTAATAAACGAGTAAATAATTTCGGTCACGTACCACTAGCAGGTACTGTCACAATGGCAGCTCCTTAAATAGGATTATATTAAGCTGTTTCACCAGCGATGAATGGCGAGTCAAATGGAGGATCGTCGAGGATGTTTTGGTAGGCGCGACTACGTGAGCAGTCGATGCCAGTGCCGATGCTGTGCCACCTCGGAGCAGTACTGGCACACGAAGAACACGAAGAAGAGGAAGAAGGTAGCTGACAGGTGAATGGTCATGGGCATCTTCGTCGTCTCTTGTCCATCAGCATTCCCACGTCCTGCAGAACTAAAAATCGCTGTCCTTTCGTTCAGCTTTTCTTCGTACTTTTCATGTCCCTTTTCTAACTCTGAAATTCAACGCAAGTGTCGAGATTATCGAATAAGGTGGTATTAAAGCGTGATATGTGTAGAGACTGTAGTGGAAAATGGGGTGATTATGTCTCATACGTATTTTGGCACTTTTAGTATATTAGGATGGTACAATAGTACAGATCAATAGGTGTTATATAAGTTATTAACTTATTAGAATCTACCATATTATCGATCGATGAAAATTGATCAATGATTATATAACAAAATACTGTTTTAATATTTTTTTATTTATATGGCAAGCTGTAATAGGTTCATTTGAATTTTTGATTTTTGAGATTGTATGTACACCGAATATTCTCGAAATTCGTAACTAATTTCGTCATCAACATGAATTTGTCATTGCAAATTCTCTGAATACCACAATCACAAATCAGTCCTAGACGTTTCGACGAAAAGGCCAGTATATCGAGCGCGCGGCCCGTTAAACTTTCATTTTGTACCGTACTCTGTTACTCATTTGCTCGGACACGTACACTTCGATTGAACTTCTGCCCATAAAACAGGGGGCTTTCATCGGATACAAGGCACCCAGTACGATCCGAAAATTTCGACGAACTATTTTGAAGACGCGACGGCGATTTAAAAAGCCCGCCAATAGGAGATTCTCGACTGTCGACCTGTCGTTGGATCGCCGCTCTTTGTCGTCGAATTATTTTAGCGGCCGATATTTCCATCCGTACTGCCACCTAAGCGAGGCTTCGAGCCAAAGTCAACACAGAACGAGCATCCTCCTTCTCGCTTCCTTTCAACCCCTTTCTTTCTATCTTGCTTTTCCCCATGAACTTCCAGAAACGAAACAGAATTCATGGATCGCGTATTTAGCGACTTCTCGTGTATGCATAACGCAGTAGGAAAATATCGTTGATATTCCAGGATTTCCAAACTTTAATTACGCTACATCAGATCGAAATGAAATTATCGCTCTTTTCAGTTTCGAAGTTAGCATGTTGGCAGATCATGGCATAAATCATTTCAAATTTCATGTAGGGTTTTAATATTCTTTGTACCAATTTCTTCGCACTTATTGTACTACTCTTTATTTTTCCTCTTGTATCTGATATGATAATTCGTTTGCCAGTTGATAAATTCACAAGAATTAATCATAGAATCATTTCTATACTAAATTCAAATATTGTTTGAATTTTAAGTTTACGAAATAAATATCGTTGCCTATATCGTATAACTTATAATAATGGGATAAATTTATGATACAATGATAAGGTAACTAAAATAATGCGTTACATATCATTTAGCATGATCTTTAATGGAATGATCGATCCAAAACCTGCAGTAGAGAGGGAAACGATCATCTGTAAAACGATACTATGGTTTGTTAAATGCACAGGTGTTGGCTTTTATTTTTATTTCCACGTTTCGGATAACTAGACGGCTTGGCACCTAGCATGCTGCCGTCATCGAGGCACGAGCAACTATTATTCTTCCGGTCGATTCGTCGATCGGCGGAACATTTTATCGTTGATTTATCTGTTGTTTGCTTTCTCAGTACGCGCAGAAACACAGCAAACGACCGATTTATGAACGGCCGATATAGGGACAGGATTTGAGAAGTCGCACCGACGGTAACTTTGCTACAACGAAAAACGGGGACACACGGTTTTACGTGTTGCATCATGCATAGAATTGCAGATTGCTTTATTTTCATAAACTTGACGATCCGCACAACGACAAAATGCTGTGCTATTTTGATTGCTCGTTAATCATTAAACGAAATGACGGATATAGGAGTACATAAGTAGATATACATACATACGTGGATGAAAACGAGTGAAGATGTAGGAGGATATAGATATACATGAACGCAGATGATGATGTAGGAGAATGTACGAATAAATGAATGCAGATGAAGATATAGATGGACACGGATAAAGACATAAAAGAACGTGAATGTAAATGAATGCAGGTGAAGATATAAAAAAATCTGTGATAATGGCAAGAATAAAAACTTCTGTAATAAAGGGTTATGTACTTATCATCGATAAATTTGTGCAATTTCTTTAGTGATATTACCTTAGTGTGCGATATTACCTTCAAAAATGATGGCAACGGTATTAAATATATCGCTTTCTCGGTCAACATTAGGGGAGCAACCATGCGGCCGTGTATTCTTAACGCTGAATCGTGAGTTGCAACGAGTCGAGTCAAAGTGATTCAAGTGGCTCCGCACGAAGGCAAATATTTAACAGGGAAAGATGAATTCCATTGGAATTCCACGGTGCCCGTAGACAGCACGGCACCATATCGCTACGGTTATCGATGGCGTCACTCGATAGAAAATTTGTCAAATGAACTTAATTTCTTAAAAATTTCTAATAAGAAGTTGAAAACTTTAATCTCTAATCTAAATAAAGAAAAAAGATATTTTAGTATAGGAATTTGAGGACTAAAATGCTTACTGGATTTTGCATCCCTTTCCTAAATTTCCTACTAAACAAAACCTTCTTGTTCTCTTCTCGGTTCTATGTGACTCAAAATGAATACATATTATATTTCAATAGATATTAATATATAAATAGGATTCAAGTTTCGGTTTTAGTATTCAGCATATTTAATCTTTTACTTTTTGTTTATTCCACACATTTCATGAATGAGATATTCCTTTCTGAAATTTGGAAAGAAGAAACGAAGAGAACAATAATGTTAAAATATCTCAGACTTTACAGATCCATACGATTTCCTCGTCATGACATAAAACGTATAAAAGTTGACTGATGAATGAGCGCAACATCTCACTGCCAAAAAGCCAACGAGATTCGACGATTCACGAGCATCGTATCGAGCCGATTATTTATACTATAAGCAAAATACCGGGGCTCCCGGGCACACGGTCGTGTAGCGTCGGCCGCACTCGTAATTCGAACGGAGGATCATCCGGCGGTGCTGGCCTGTCAGAAAACGAAATACCATCCGGTCCACTTCGAGCCTCCACTCGAGGATGGGGTATTATGAATGAATCCCCGAGACGGGGGAAGAACGGGTGCAGAGAGAAGAGAGAGAGTGATTCGAGTCTCTCGAGCCTCTCCAGGCTCAATGGAACCGAGAGAAAAAATCCGTGTGGTCATTTTTCGATCGCACAATGAGGCTGACTGCTCGCATCACCTCTCTCGTTGCTACTTCGTCTCGCTACTCGCGTCTCCATGTTGCTGCGTCACAACAGTGACACATACAGGAGGGATTCCTGACTATACTTGGTGGAGACTAGCAACGAAGAAGGGGGAAGAGGGTGCGAGCGGGACGAAGAGGAGAAAGAGAAAGAAATTCGATGTGGCTTCACAATGAACCTCTTGGATGACTCGCACCAAGGAAGAGGTTCCATCCAGGTTATTTATGCGATCTCATTCTGAGACGAGGTGACACGACCATGTCCCGTAAACAATGCGATCTTACGAGAGAAGAATGTCGACTGATTCGATTAACGGCGATGATTGGTTGTATCTTGACTTTCGTCCGTTCCTCGGCATTCCTTGCGCGCCTCAACCGGATGAAAGGAACGACCGTTTCATGGTGTATCTGTAATATACAGACTTTTAGTCCAAGTGATAAGTATACGCGCTTCTCGTTGCTGGTAAATTATTCAGTCATTTTTATGTCTAAAGCGAAATCGTAAGTTTTCAGAAATAGCGGCGAGTCACGTAAAAGTCACACGATATCCGTTACCTCGATCACGAAGCTTCCCGATCGATCACATGGCTTTATGCGAAAGCGTGATCCAGACGGCATTTCGAGAATCCTTCGTCGATCCATCGGTCAAGTCGTTGACATCTTGACGATGCGCAAGGAACGTCTGGCGTCACGTAAAAAAGCCGTTCGTCTTCAGGAACGCATCCACCCACCGTCGACAGGTTTGACGCCTTCCGAGGGCCTGATGTGGGGTCTACGGTTTACCGAACCGCAGGCTATACATATACCGAGCGCTCTTCAACGACCAAGCTGTTTCAAATTTGCTTTTGAAATTTAACGGCTGTTAATTACGGCACCCTTAGTTAATTTTTGTAATAGGGTCCACTCATTTCTCATGATTAAGATTGATCAACGATGCAAGATGGAAGGTAATACCGTAATTGATGTTACTTGTTCGATATCACTTGGCTGACAATTTAAAAATTCTGTATTCAAATATGTTCAGGTAGTTTCTCCTTAGATATGCATAGAAGGATATTGTAAGTGTTACATAATTTATGTTTTCACAAGTCCGTTTTTGTCGTTAGGACAAATTGTTAGGTATTAACAAGCAGCGGAAGCAATTCTTGGTTACGATCCGTCTACCGATTTTAGCAGAACAGGAAAATGTTGTTGGGTAGGTGACCCTCGCAGGAAATAAATGATTGAGAAACCAAATGTCATTTGTGTAAACATGATCATTTGTCTCATGAACTGTAGTAGCTTGGTGCAGTCATTTGGTTAAAAACGGAAGTACCGTTTTAACATATTTATATTGTTCTTCATATTAAATACCTAAAATTAAAAAATTAAAAATTTCAAAACTTCAAGGATATGAATTTAAATATTTCAAAATTCAAAGATTCAAGAATTTGAATATTCAAATGAAAAATTTGTAAATCTTTGGAACAGAGAAATCAGCATCATGTACAAATATTACATACGCTAACTGTTACTATATATTTCAATTTCATTTCATCTGGACGAATCATCTCATTGGATCCACTTTGCAGTATTTATTTACATACAAGTGCACACTTTCTTTCGATGCGTAGAAATTTAGATTTCTACGGTTGTCACTCCCATAAATGATTCTGACGGTTGCAGCCAATTTCCTCCTCTGAAAGGAGGCAAGCAGTGCCAACGCTGGGTGGGTTCCGCTATCAAACGGTTGAACGCCTTCGAAGATGAATGTCTCTTGTCTCTTCTCTGATTTTTTCCTTTCGTCGTCAGCCCTTTCTCCTTCTACTTCCTTTTCCTAACCGGCAACTTTCAAGCCCCATTACTGTCTCTTTGAAACACGCCACAGTAGCCCAATGAGCTTTTTTATTGTTTTATTAGCGGCTACGGTTCGAGGCTCGCGCAAAAGATTGCCGAACATTTTGACAAAAAGCCGTCTCGACTTTTCGTTTTGCGCCACTGCAACTGACTTCGTAAATATCTATCTTTAATATCCTCTTCAACTTTACAATCTTAATTTCGGCGTCTACGCATGTCTTTATGTATGTATACGTAAACGAAACCTCGAGTCATCTTTAAATATAATTAAATATCTATATTTTGTGATTAACATCCGATTGAGTGCACCATATGCTCCGTCTTACTAGCATATCAGTTAACATTGGGATTTCCCGGTATCCGTGCAAAGTTCAGACGAGACTCGACTGACGCCGTGTTTGTTGACGTATCGACTTTTCCAAAGAAGATCTTTGATTTTGATCGACACGGAGATTCACGTTGATCCGGGTTATTAGTGGAGTCTCTTGGTCCACGGCGAGTGCACGAAATGCTGGAATCAAGATTTAAACAAGCGTCACGGTTAGAAAAACTGGTGAATCCGACTCCGACGGTTCGTTCATCAGATCTGGCTTCTAGTTACGTGCAAAATTTATCTTTTTATAATTGCTTGTCGCTCGCTTCATGATCCCTAGAGCGATTATTATTTCAGACTAGCGTGCGCTATCTAATTTTCTTGATCTTCGGATGGCATATCTGTCATAATATGTTCTTAATATTCAACGAGCAGCCACGACAGGTTGCGTTGTGTCAACATAACTCATTGCCAGTATCAACAAGAAACGGTTACAGCTTACGTGCGTGTCCAAGAAGATTCTACATGATCTCACAACCATGATCTTCCACCTCATTGTCATAACGGAGAAAAATTTGATAGTACTTCAATTACTTCATTTTCGTTTTATACTTCATAAGCATCTACTTGATTATTTCTATATCAAGGAATAAGTTTGTATGTTAATTTTCTGATAATGGAATTTTATTGATATACAAATTTATATAGAAGAAAACACATACTTGGGCAGTAAGAAATCAAAAGGAAAGATGAAGCAACAGGGTGAGCAAAGAATTATTCAAAAAGTAGAATGCTTTCTTGTATGGAGCAAAGATTCTTATTTTGCCTGCTTACAGCCTACGTTCGGTCTTCAAAGTGTACTCGTCAGACAAGAGGAAGTGCTTTTTGTCCTGCCTGCGCGTCCTACGCGTATATTTAACTTGGCATACCTACTTCAACACCTTCTGCCCGCAGAGAACGATCACTTCTTTCTTCTATTGACCATTTCTTTAAAACGTTCGCTTTTTAGTTATAACTAAAAAACAAGAGGAAAGAAATAAATGGCTAACCTTGAATGTTAACCAATAGCGCAACATCTTAGAAAAAATAACAAATTCAATATAAGTTTCAAATATACATTCATTTTTACTAAAATCATTCTAAGCATAATAATGCTGTTAAGAATGATTCTATAATATTAGTCTAATAATAAGTTTTTATAGCAAGATTCTATTCTTTTCAACAATCATGAACTCAAGATTATGTGTACTTGTCGCACGCAGAAGCAGGTATAGTTACATTCGGTCACGCACTGAGAATATTTTGTCAATCGTCAGTCGTGCTCGTTAGCGGCATCCATCAGTGACGCGGACGCGTCTCGACCGCGACGCCTTGACTTCTCGAAATAATCATGTAAACGCATAGAACTCACTTTTTCTTCTTCTTCTTCTTCGCTCTGTCCCAGTCATGTTGGATAGATGAAACATAAATGCACCATGTCTGGAATTCGTACAGAACTAAATGCTATTTTCACTATCCCAATGTAAAAGCTTTCTTCCATTTCCAACAACAAATTTCATATAAACAAATAAACGAGCACCGTTTTGAATCCATGAACAGCTGCCATTTTCATCTGATAGTAGACGAGAAGAGTTTGTCAAAATTGTTAACAACATGATTTGTTTCATAATCCAATCTTTTATTAGTTTGATTAATGTAATAATATTTGCACCTATAAATTAATACATTGACTATTATAATGATCAATGCTGGACGATATTAAACTTTTTATAAGATTAAATTGGCGGGAAAAATGAGCGGCGTATATATATGAATAAATAAGATCCAGAATGCGACGACGATACTCACGATGGTTGTTCGTTCGTGCAGGTGGTTTTGCACGAGGACACGAAGCGGTGCTTGCCTACTGTTTTCAGAATAAACTAGCGAGCTTATACTCATAACAAGAAAAATATTAAATCACCGTCATCGCCTGTACCACCCTATCGAGGCCCTTATCTGTGTAACACTTTTCGATAGTAGAACCGAGTGTCGAGTCAAGAAGCTTATTTGCGCTAACCTCGCCCCGATTATTTTTATTTTCACATCGAAACATTAATACATAATAAATTTACACAGGTTTTGATTGTTGCTGTTTCGTGTGAACGTTCACCACTTCGTTGAAAAAATACTCACCCAGAATAATTCATGGCTCGTAAAGCATTTTGCTGTCACGTTTAACACGCAAAATTAAAATAAATCTTCAGTCCGTGAACAGGCCTCTATGCTCACCACTAATGAAATCGTATCTTCTTGTTTCTTCCTGTCAAAAGATATAAATACACCTATTTTCTTTCGTTGCGTATCGCCTTAATGGATAAGAAATTGAAATTGAAATAAATCTTCTACAAATAGGCGCCTATACTTAACACAAGTAGAATCGTATCTTCTCGTACCCTTTCCTGAAAGATATAAATGTGTCTAATCTCCTCTGTTGCGTATCGCCTTAATGGTTATAGAAACGTTTGCTATAAATTTATTCGCTTGTCATAGCATGAATTCTATATGTATACCATGTACGTATATACCAATTTCAGGTCCAAGGCTTTAAGCCATATCAACGACGCACTGATGCACCGGTTGAGCCATTATGAACGCTGGTAATGCTATTTTGAAGATAGGATGACCTGCGGCACAATCCGCGTTGTGTTCTCGTTCTACCGTGACACCACAGGAGGCACTCGTATACAATAGGTTTTGCGTAAGGGTACGCCAGGTCCATGACTAAGGAACGCTCGATTTACCGTGAAATCGGTGAATGTAACCGTATGTGCACTCGCTTCCCCTCTGTCAACACGATGATCTTTTTCAGGGGATTGTGTTTGAACAAGAAAGTTGTTGGTATCAATCCATTTTCAATTAAAGTTAATTGTTTAGTAATCATGGATCATTGTTACTGCTAAGTGCTACATGAAATTGAGGAATGCATCTTTAACGATAAAAACACTAACACACATAGTGATATATAGAAGAATTACGCAGATTACACTGTCACTATTTCAGTATTCGCCACTTTTATATTACAGGTAATATTTAGCTAACACATATAATCTATATAAAATGTTTCCAATTTGTATAATTTTATCAATTTCATTAATGTTGGTGGAGGTTAGAAAGGTGGAGGTTCTTTACGATCATTGACAACTGTAAAACACAAGTATAAGGCTATGCAATAGATATGTGTTCTGATTCTGACGAATGAAAACCTAATATTAATCAGCTTTAGTTATTACATAGGGTGATTCTCTCGCTGAGAGCCAAAAGGAGAAGTCGTCGATTACTAATTAAACAACGTTGCGACATCAAAAGCCGATACCGCCTGTATTTAGTATATGTGATTCGTTTGAAATCGTTATTTTCACACTCTTGTTTTCACTTCTCACATATGTACACATAGAGTGATGAAGGTAACAGCGACTTCTTTTGAGCCCACCAATGAGAAATCACTCTGTATTAAATTTCGTATCATTTGGTTACTTTCATATGACTACAAAAATTTGATATAATTAAAACGAATTGTAGATACCGATGAAGAACGTTTCATTGGAAAATCAGCATTCACTATAACCGTTAGCCTAATAATTCAACCCGACGTAAAAAAGCGTAAATCGATCGAACAAGGATGCGGCTACCTTCTCACGGGAGCAAGCACGGCGTAACTATCAGAACACAAACTCGAAACAATCAGTTCATTGTCTGGCTCTCATTGTATATCTTTCTAGGCTGGGAGGATCGCATCCACGGGCCTGAAGGTGCATCCACGTACAATACGCGCGCGCGATGTGCGCGTAACAAAGTAACAATACAATCGGTAGGCGACAGGAGGATATCACGCGCACCACTGGCCACCGGCAATGACTTAATGCTATTTGGAGACTGCGGCCTTCCTCTTGCACGCCATTATGCACGCGTGGCGGGTGTACTCGTCCGTGAATGCTGTAACACGAAGCCTAAAGAGAGACGCCGCGCCGACACAACGGAAATGTTTACGGTTTCGTGGGTCGCTTTGGGTCGCTTGCCTGGCAAAATGTGAACCGATTTCTCTCAGATGAAGTTAAAGATGCCAACTCACATGGTGATTTTCCTTTGTGTGACGCGTTCAATAGAATACAACGTTCATTCGCTGCGGATAGTTTTAGATCTATTGTCAAATTATAATTTGTGTAATATCGTTCTTAATTAACTCAGATACGCTCAGATTAGGCTAAATTTTTAGTTATTATCAGCTGATTTGCCAAAAGATAACCATTTTTCTTAAAAAATGTTGAATAGTGTAATCGATGTTGAGAAATCTCAAAATAAAATTATGCAGTCTGCAATCATCCTTTGAAAATGTAATGACAGAGAATTTAAGTACAGGAAGACCATTTACTGATGAAGTTTTGGTGAAGATGCAATTCCAGGAATATGGAACCGGTTGAATGGTTTAATGGCATTCGGTGTCAGAATCTCGTGGGACGTACGTACGTGTAAACAGGCACGGTGTCGGGCAACGTGCCGTACGGGGGTTGAACACCCTAAAATTAGCCCCGGAGCGGGACGCGACGCGTATACTCGGACGCAGTACATATTGAATGTGGACCCACACGCATGGAGAGCGTGAAAAAATGCTTACATTATCATCCGTAATTTTGTAAACACACCGCGGGTTGTACGGGGACTAGACTATGGGATCCCGTTGGTGCACTCGTTGCGGGTGGCCCAAGAAACCTACCGTCTTCCGTAGTTTCCACTCTGGGAAGTGGGTCTCCCGTGGAAGACACATAAAAAATGCTATACATTACGATTAAGAAATCCATGTGTACTCATGTGTTAATAGAATAAAAGATGGTGGTAATTTCTATTAATAATATTTATGTTAGGCTCCTTTTGCACAAGATTAATTCATTTATTTAAGAAAGCCCAGGTATAGTAATCATATAAATATTTTTAATAATAAATTACAGGTGTTAAAATTTATATTATTTACTGAAATATTAAGCCAGATAAATACAGTTGTAGTAAGTAATTTGTAATCTTTACAGGACGAAGGAAATACATAATCATGAGTCGAAAAATGAAATGAAAACGCTCTTTTCCATAAATGTGAAAATCATGATACCAGAGGAATTATTTCGTCCCTATGGTGGTCGATGTTGTAAACAATGCAGAAAACAAATATAAAGTATTCGCGAGCACAGTATCATTCGATGAAGTTGTACCGTGAGGGACGAAGATGGGTAGACGCATACGGTTAATTAATTGCCTATTTTAAATTCGAATTACCATGCTATAATAACGTGTGATGCGTTAGGGTAGCCTCCGGGGTTAATGTCATGGACGAAGAAGATAGATGCACGGAAGGGATGGAAACCGGCAGAGACATCAGTACATCGACGTTCCTTGATACGTTGGTAGGTGTGCCAATTAAATTCGAAATTACTGGCGAGAACGAACAAACTGTTGCGACGTGTAAATGTGTCTACCAATGTGTTCCTGGGAACGTTTCGCACAACCGATTTAGCATTCAACGTCATAATGACGTTTGCATTTTCGACTGGCGCCATTGTTTACTTTATTTCGAATTAAACCGCGATTAAGTGTGATCTCATCTACAATCTACACGAATATCCATACAATGATCGTTACGTTTCACTGTCCGCTTAGAAACTTTTGACAGCAATTACATACTCTATTTACCGAATGAAACGTTATCTAAATTGGAACATTTTCAAAATCAAGTTAATCAAAGTCTTTAGCCCTAAGTAGTTGATTACTGTAGGATAATAAATAATGTAATAGACAAAAATTGAAATTTGAAATTGATTGAATTATGTGCTTGTAGTAAAATCAGTATCAAAGAGGAAATTGCCAGATGCAGTGTTAAAGTCAAGTTCATTTACAAGCATTAAGTAATTTCTTGAAAAAAGTGAAGATGGATCTTGTTACTTATTACACGATAATAATTCTAAGAAAACTTTCAAGTTTTAAATGAAGAGATACGTTTCGTAATAACTATAGCAATATTCGGGAAGCGAGCTGGCCAAGTTCGATAAATATTTTTCTCGACAGAGATACTCATAACAAACCCGGGCGATGGTCGTGCACCGATAAACCGCTTTCGAGCGATTTTCACGATGGTGGTCGTGGCAGGGCGATGCTCCACATCCAGCGACTATCGATCTGTTCTTGCGGCTACCATTGGATAGCAACGGACCTCCGTTTCTACACCGACACGAACCAATTTCCATTGGTCCTTTCTTTTATTTTTACTTTTCGCTTTATCTTTTTTACCAATTCTTTGTGTCCTTTTTTCCTCATCTGAGAATGGGGCAACCGAATGCGCGGAGAAAAGAAAAATTACGAGGGAGATAAAAATATAGACGTGGTACGGAATATTGTAACTTTCTCGAACATTTGTAATTGCCAATTTTAATTGGTCCCTGTTCGTTTCTCATCCCCACACCGTTCTTTTCCCCCATTTCTTTCCCCATCTTCCCCGTTATCTGCGAATAGCTTTTTTTCTTTTTACCCTTTGCTCGGACAGCGCCACTGTGTTGGATGTAAATGAAATTCTATTTATCCACCACCACGCTCGGCCAGACTCTTCCGTACCTTTTTTTTCTGTTTCCACGTACACTTGCCTCTTGCTCCCGTGTGACCCTGTCCATTTGCTGGAATACGACGGAATGGAGATTTTGGTTCGTCTCTGTGAAAGTTTGTTCTAATGGACCAGGCGCCTCGCTCGATTATACTTCGCTGTTGCTCCAGCTCTAGGTGACTATTATTTTACTCAGTTATTTTTCTAAAAAAATATTATATAATCTCTAAATATGATTTTTCTCCTCTAATAGAACTTTAAGATAAAAATCATGTATGTACTGGAATAAGGAAATTTTTCGGATAACTTAAGCTGATTAGATTAAATATTCCATCACTGGATTATAGCATGTCGTCTTAAGAATATTGTAGAACTTCTTTTTTAATATATTTGAAGCCGTAGAACTCTGATTGGATTTATAGAATCATGAGATCGTGTGATACGTATTGCATCATTTAACGATTATAGTATCCATATATCACAATATTATGAAATCTCATTCTCCATAACCTTAGGTCGTAGAATTCAAATAGAATCATTTCAGGATTGTAAGACTTACATATTAATTTCTAAAAACATTATCTTGTTTTAGAAACTCAACATCATTTTCATTTGTAAGAAGCGAGACAAATAAATTTTACAAATAGAATGAAGAAAGGAAGAGGGAGAAGGAGCAGCGACTGCGACGATAGAAGTCGACTACGTGTATCGAGGTTAGGTCACGGTACTCCAGCAGCGATTCCAGTTTCGCGTTTCGCCGCGGGTCTCTGGGAAATGCACACCTGTCGTCTTCCCCTGAACGAGCAGACGATGGCGATGCCCCCTTTCTCTTCTACGCTTCTCTCTTGACGATGCGTTCGTTCTTCTCTTTTCATCCTCGTCCTCACTGTGTTGGTTATATCTTGTTTCCTTTGTTTGGATTTTTGCGTCAGAAATATTCTTTGAAAACTAACAATCTATAATCGGGAAACTCTTACGTATTCCTTATCTGCTTTCTTTTTTTCAATGGAACCTTTATTTATATGCTAGTAATTATATAATAATGATAGTAGTCTCATTAATTCTGAAAAATATACTGATATTATTATAGGTTTCTCGATTGTTTCAGGATAATCCACTATTAAGAAAATGATAACAGTAAAAGTCCTATTACATATTTTCATTTTCAATTTCCTTGTTTTTATATAATAAAGTCATATAATAAAGATGTCATATAATAAGGATCAATCATACCTTAATTCTAACCTATTGTATTTTATACTGATTTAAGATTATGAAGGTTAATAAACATTCTAATCTAAACATTAATTTCTCTTTTTATTGTAAACCATCGTTTATTGGAAATGAGACAAGAAATCATTAGCGTTTTCGTTGTAACCTATAACCTTCTTTGTTACAGTTTTTCTGCTCCAAAGCACAATTCTGTAAGCTATCACTGACCGATTCTCGACGCAGCATGCATTTCATTGCTGGGTTGCTTAGAAAAAAACGGTTGTACGTAAGTCGGAAACGAAGAAGGTTTACGCTGTCGATTCTCTTTCTCTCTCCATCCATTTCGTAGAGCGTACTGTTTGTTTAAGTAAGCCGACGGCCAAACTTTTTTTCTCTTTCGTTCTCTTGTTTGAAATTGATGATTGCATGGAACCGCTAATACCGCCGCAACGGTTACGCGGGAAGAAACAGAAAAAATGAAGTAACGATAGAGTAGGAGGAAAGGGCGGGAAAAAGCGAACAAGAGGACCGCGAGTCGACGTTGCAGCTTGAGAAATGATCGTCGTTCAACCATGGTTTTTCCGTCAACGCAATGTTTACGCCACACGTGGGAACGTAGTTCCAACCGTTTTTACCATAGAGATTTTACTCTTCAAAGCGAAACTTTTTCCGATCCACTTTGGTCATTTCTATGGCACGACTAGTAATTTGGTAATCGCAAGGCGTTACAAAAAATCCCAGAAGAAACATGTAGTATTCACGAAAACAAGCAAAAAAATCTCAATGAACATGAGCCTAAATACCATTAATTTCAGTAGTATAAAACTTTTTAACAGTTTCGACATTTGAAAATTTAACCGTCTCAGTATTTGATAGGAATTTATAAAAAAAACCTAAGTTTTTGAACAATTTAAATAATAATTACCGCGTTTAAACTACGTACAGTCAAGAACAAAAATAAGTGGACAGCTAGTGAAAATACATATGAACAAAGTTTCATTAAATATGACTTGATTACACAAAAATGTCAATATTAGTTCTAATTATTTATTAAACAATCTATATATTCTAAAGGTATATAATGTATGTACATATTTCCTTCCACTATGTGTCTACTTATTTTTTACCTCGACTATTCTTTTTATTGGTAACATGTCACGTGACCCGTCAATATAGACTAGGTAACGCCATGTTAATTATTCATCTAGTGGGCGTATGTCATTGTAAGTGAATAGAGCTATGTAAAGAATGATTTCTGTTCTGTGACAGTGACAAAATGCATCTTGCGGTTGAAGACCAAGAAGAATTAAAAAGGATCAAGTTTCAAAGGAGATATGGGTTTTTCCGAGCGATTTCCGAGGCTATTTCACAAAGAAAGGTACGATAACCATTTAGGTTAAGAATTAAACCAGGGGGGCGGGCATTCTCCACAACGTATTTGCACGCTGCAAGGTGGATAATTTTAAGTGTTTGCCGTTGAGATAAAGATTGAGAGCCGGATGACTTCTGCACCCTCGAATTCTGCCGCTCTAAAATTGCCCCAACCTGAGTCGGTCGCATGGAACCGCGTGTGTTTGCTCGGTTTAGAGACTAATGCCAGCCCACCATCCCGACAGTTTACATTCCGTGCAAATACCTCTTCTGATGTCCATCACTTTCGCCTGTCGATCGCTAATTCGATTCTGCCTTTGATAAAGTGCCTGTCACAAGCAATTAATAAACTTTACCATAATTTTCTGTTAATTCAACAGGCGTCACGTTACCATTCGCCATTTCGGTTCTTTAAGTGATTTTCAATAAAAAAAAAACACGCATTGTTTTTGCACCCTTTTGAATTTGCCTTCAATTCTCGTATTTTTAGGTTAGGTAGAAGTTTTTAATAAATCCCGCCATAATTTTCATTCGCTATGTTAGTTTCCTAAACAATTTCCAATAAAAAATACGTATTATTTTTGTATTCTTTTAAATTCGTTTCCAATTTTCTTGTTTTTGAGTTAGGTAAAGATTTTAATAAAATACAGTTGTAGAAACTAAATGGAAGAACTAGCAACGAAAGAAAAAATATATGGCAAATTTCTGGAATACCTTTTAATAATTACGCTAGAATTGAATGTGATTTGACCAAAAAGAAATTACACATAAAATATTGCGTTAACGCAACGTTGGTTCTTAATACATAAATAGCTAAAACTCTGACGGAATTTGGAACCAACGTGCATTTTAGAATAGGGCACACGGTTATGTTCCAAGAGATTCTCGACCCTGGGTTTTCCATAAACCAAAGACCCTTAGGCGAAAGGAACAGGATAGACTAACGCGTGCTCGGAGAGATTCTGCTAACTGGTCAATAGGTATATACTCTATCTTTCGGCGAACTAACGGATTGCCGGCACGAAACGTCCTAAAGCCCAGCTTTATCCTGAGCACGTGTTTCGGCAGATGCAGTTCAATATTGCCTCGAGCGAAAACCACCGAACAACCGGACGAAACTTTACTCGTTAGTAAATCGTAGAGCTACTGTGTTAGTTATGGAGCTCTTTTTCATATTAATAACGAATATTAATTGTTAACGAGACTTTCGAATGCAACCTCTAATAGTTAAACATAACCTCTTTATATCTTAATTTTACGGAATACTAGATTATAGGGCAACTATACTATGTAATACTTACTGAACTTTTTCTTATACTAATAACGCCTGTCTTTTGGTTATAACCTCTAATAATTGGCTTTGAACAACATAACCTCATAATAATCTGTATAATTAACAATGTAAATCATCGGCCATATTAATATCAAATGAAATATCTTGTAATTTTTATTATATATTTGCAGATTTGTTGCAAACTTTAACAATAGATCCATAATAGTCGAGACTCATAACAGTGCTATCTAATCAAATTTGCCAAGTTACAAGACAAATTATGTACTTAGTTTGACTCAATTAACTTGATCGTACTTTTTATTATTAGCATTGAGCTCTGCAAAAAGAATTCCATCGAAATTACGCAGGCATCGATGTCGTTCGATCATACAAATACATATCTCGATGAACAAAGTCGGCTGGACGTTGCAAGATATTCTTATCTTTCCATTATCGCCCACGTCGATACGGAGAAATAACGTTTCGTGAGTCGTGACTAGAAATAATCGAAATCGATCTCTGAGATGCAACAAAGTGCCAACCAAAATGCAGCGGTTGTATATACAATAGTCGAAGCATCTGTTTGAAAATTTCGCGAAGCTTCTAAACGAGTTCACCTTTGTATTATTTTCGCAATCCTAAACGATGCGTTACTTTTATATTTTTTCCCTCGTAAAATCGTTCGGTTTGTTAATCCGATTCAAACGATTGTTTGACCATTTCTCCTTTTTTTTTTAATTCTACGTTTCATCGTGTTGAGTAAAACGAATATTTTTTTCGACAGTATCGAAAATTTTCCCTCACAATAATGGAATTAATTTTGATCAATGCTACGGATAATTAAATGGACCTATTATTTTCGCAGGTGTTTATATCGATCGTGTTTCGTACTGTATACATTTACACTTTTGTGAATACCGATGTTCATCGTTGAAAAAAGAAGAAAAAAAAACGAATTGTAACGAAATATTTTTTTTCCAAGCACTTCTCTCTCCGTAATACCAACAAACATTCGATACGTTGAACAATAGTTTTACAAGTGTTGTATCGGTCGGTATCGCCGAACCGTGAGACGTATGGTGGAGCAAGGAGAGTTGGATAAATCGAGAATTTCGTGCAAAGATACCTCAAAAAAATAACACAAGGTGTTTTCGTTACGTTTCATTACGTTTATTTCGTAAGGTTTTCGTATTCGCACGACTTATCCTACGTTAATAAGTTTGCGATTATTATTACTAATTCGTAATATCAATACGTTTTCTGTATATATAGATCTGTCTATTTATACATATATAGCTTTATCTATACAATCTATATATCTAATATATATATATATATGTGTGTGTATATATATACACTCTTTTTAATAATATACACGCAGAGATCTATCTACGATACGATTTTTTCCGTTTCAATCGTTTAATTATTCACACGATCCGTTTTGCAATAAATATATATTATATCTTAATCCTCGGTAAACTACCAATTTCGTGCAACCAAATCGCGCGCATTGGTTGCAAGGAATAACGTTACGCGAATAAATGCATAAAATGACGAGACACACAAACGCACTACCGAAAACGATCGTATTACTTTTTACGAATTTTTATCACCTTTGTCTCGTTCCATTTAATTAACTAGCAGAAAGAACTTTCATCGTTTTCATTGAATGTATAATTGGCTGGGGCTGATATTTTGAGGTTATAAATTAGAACATTAAGTCCGAGACGGATATACGAAAAATAACTATTGTTTATTTATTTGTTTACTGTACGTACATCAGAATAACATACGTACTTATAGGTTTCTTTCTGTTTCAATTTCTTTTATTTGCCTGTTATTGCATAATTGTATCGTATTAATAGAGTATTATTTGTACTTGCTAATACGTAAACACTATTTATAATTATAAATTGTCAGATTTCAGATTGAAACACCGATCGATGTTGTTTTTATGTAAATAGTTTAAATCTCAAACTGTAAGAATTATTTGTAAATCAGTATTTAAAATTGTGAAAAATAACAAATGATTTAGTTCTAAAACCTTATGCAATCTTTTTTATATCTCTCTATGTATAATTTAAGCGTCTTACCAAAGATTGAGTAATAAAATATTACTGTTATTTATTTAACATTACCATCCTGAACGAGGTTCGTGGCTTCTTATCTCCCCTTGCGTGTCTCGAATTACTATACAGAATTGCTTGCAAAACATGTACATAAATGTTAAAAATTTTATAACCTCACTATATCACTCCCATCAATTGTATCCATTATAGCCACAAGAACGTTTGATGCGAATTATCGATGTAACTTTCTTCATCCATCAATTCTTAACTCAATTGAGAAAACGACTTTGCTACAGTGACTATTCTGTATCAAGTATAATAATATTCCATTAATCCTCGATTGTAAATACCATTATGGTATATTCTCATTCCCAATATGGCGTCCAAGATTAAGAGCTATATAAAGAAGATCAATAAATATATAAATAATATTCCAACATATTGCGAATATTATTAATGAAATTGATTTTAAAAACTATCAAAAATGATCACTAAAATAAAATTTATCAGTTTAAAAATTATATTGACATCGTAGTGCTAAAACCATCTGGTATATTAAATTGCATTAATAATCATCCATTTCTTTATCAATTCTTCTATTTTATAGTCTAAAAATCTGTTTCTAAGTATCTTGAATATTGATCTCGTGTTTTTATCGGAAATGGATAATTCCGACAGGGACACGTGCACTGCCTGAAATATTTTTTTCTGTCTCATTAATTCGCTGCAGGTTTGTACAGTTGCAATGTGTGCAGGATCGTTCGTATCTTAGTGCAAACAAGATCATCGCGAGAAGAAGGAATTTTGAATCGGCCAAAATTACCGTAGATCAGTAAAGAGATCTGCCTTTGTTTGCTCAGGTGACGACGATCATCACTGATATTCACATCTGTTTTCACGCCACATCTCGCGTCATTCGCTCTTCCGATTCATTAATGAATGATCCAGCATGCAATAAAACTGATCACGTAAGTATTTAGAGATCGAAAGTATCATCCCGAAACCTCAATCTGTATAATACTGCCCTCCTTATACGTTTACGTAGTTAAAATGTCCTCTCTAATATTTTCTGATTTTTTTAAATTTGTTGGAATATTTAAAGTCTTCCGTGTCCATTGCTTTAATTCTTGCACTTTGAGTAAATTAAAGCTACAATTTCTGCATTTTAAGTAAAGTTACATAGATTGTTACGAAACAATTATTAAATATTTGTAATTGAATAAAGGAGACTATAAAAAGTAAAACCTCAACTTTCCCGAGTTTCTGGAAATGTTAGATAGGAGCAGAATTTGCTTTCGTTATTAAACTGCTCTACAACAAGTCCAAAGCATGAAATGAAAAATGCTGACATTTGATTTAAACGATAATTTATGTGAAAAGAGAAACTTTGGAGAAGAAAGCTAAGAAGTGCATTACAAAATAATATTATTTATTATCAGATTCTCAATCATCGAATTTTCTGCTATTTATGAATGAAAAAAAAATTATTGCTGCCAGCCGCGGCCATTTTGAAGCTATATGTCAATCTGCTATCTCCTCAGATCAAGTAGTACATGTGTACTAAACTTTTTACGCCCCGAAGAAGGACACGTGTTCACTGTGATCGCGATAATGTCTTGAAAATGTCAAGTATGTATAACTTTAGTTGGCATACAACGATTCATTTCCTTCGTTCGTTATTTCTCGATCGATATACATACATAGAACCGGAATAAGATTCGATAGAGTATAAAATACCTCGAACTATATGTAGTTCCACTCCAACAACATATCTCTAATCGAAGTGGAAATTAGCGAATGCTGTTGCGTTGAACTATTCGCACAATTCACTGCAAGCATTTTAATAATTGACAGACTCATAAGAAAAACAACCTTTGCCAAGAGATACAAAATTTTATGATTTCATTAAATATAATTCTTCTACAATATGAATATAAATATATTTATAGTAATTAAAAGACAGCGCCAATACCTAAAATGTATTTTTCTGGATGAGAAAGAAATGCAGCTTTCGTATTAAAAAGTGTAAAAGTTTATTATTCCGAATATTAGTTGACTATGAATATATAGCACATTCCAGAAAGTGATTTGATTTTGATTAATCTCAAATTGCTTTTCCTTAGAGCAGTCCAATCTCATTATGGCAGTCCATTCAGTTGTTTAATACGAAGAATATTTCATTAAAGGGACTGAAATAAATAAAAACAGAAATAAAAGATGCAGGAGATAAATACGAACAAGGATCGTTTTTGTCATGAGTCCGTCAATTCTCTCCTATTCGTTAAAATCCTTTTTTACTGCACCTATAACGTGCTACGTTATACATTCATTGTACTATTATCAAGTACATGAACGATGAAGTATCTACAACTATTTTCGTATCGTTTAGTTCGTATAGTTTCGGCAAATTGAGATTCAAATTGATATTACTTTCACGCCGTTTTATCATGGATTTCTAGACTTATCTAATTCCACTCTTTGGCGAGCTCTTCCGTGCACGGGATCCACTCTTGTTTCACATAAACCAAGCTCGGGTCGTAGTGCTCGGTGTGATGTTCTTCAAGGCCTCGGTGATGAGGCCTTGAATTTCGGTATTCTCAGTACTTATGCAACGTGATGGGTAGATTTCCGCTAGTGTTGACAGTATTGCAGTCTTGGTAGTATCTGTGGTACAAGGGTGGAGACGGAGCTGCGCTCGATGAGAGAGGAGTTGGCGGGCTGGATCTGAAAATTGTGGATACTTTACCACATTTTCCAAAGTCGTTCTTGCAAAGGAAAACATCCATGGATAATAATTTGTAATATATGTAACACTGTTATTACATTTTTTTTCAAGTAATTCAATTTTGTTACATTTAATATCTCACTAGGTCATATTATGGTACAATTATGTTATATAATTTATGTTACATTATAGTTATTTTCTCTCGCTCACATTAACATAAAGGTTTAGGAAATTAAATGTCTTACTTTTAATGATAAATATCTATTCTGCTCTCGCTAGAATACGTTATAAAATTTATATTATGCTATATATTCGCACATCACAAAACTGCACTTTTGCTACATTTTAAGGCAATACAATTTAAAATTGTAAATAATTAATCTTAATACGCTTAGCCATCACCAATCTCACTACACTATCTACATATATTGTAGTACAATTATATTTCAATATTATATTCATATTACTTATATTATACTTATTTATATCATAAAATTTCATATCGCTTTAATTACAATACAATCTTTAATTTCAAGTACTTAGATCCTTTTATTCTTTTATACATTTACCTATTTACTTATAAAAGACATCTTTGGAAAGAGATCTTACAAAAAATTTTTTTTAAGTTAAGAAAAAATGGTAATAAAACAAACAGCGAAACAATGAATAATTTTGATCTAGATACATATATGCAAAAATTGTACTTTCGCTACAGTACAATTGCAAGTTCTAAATAATTAAACTGTTCTGCTTTTCGTATACTACAATTCATTAGACATCTTCCCCGGATAAAGGATAAACGACGGTAGTACAGCGAAAGGATCCACCAGTGATTTCTGTTTTTACCTGTAAAGCTGACAGCTCGGCGATTGAGTATCCTGATAAATGGCGGCGGCGTCGGGACTGGCCGCCTCCTGGTACCATTGCGAGTGTCCCGCGGTGTTGTTATGGTTTCTCGAATTGTATTCCGTATGATCCATTATGTAACCAGCCGTGGGCGTGCAATAAGGTGCGTACATGGTTCCAGGCGGCGAGCCGTTGCTCCTAGACACGGTGCTGCTGTGACCGTATCCAGTAGTCGCCATCATTGCCGCGACGGCGGCCGTCGTCGTGGTTGTAGTCGCGCAAACGGAGGGCAGGTGGTCCCTGGAGACCACCCCCGAACCCATCGACTCCCTGCTCGTCATAATCGAGTGTGAGTGAGGGTGAGTATGTTGAAGACCGTGAGGATGATGCGTATGATGTGGATTATCCCTTGTCATTAGAGCTGCGTTGTTCTCTCTTGTCGTCATCAATGCATCCACGCTAAAACTAGTAGGATCTAATCCCATAGACACATCTTGAATGCTGTCTTGATGAACCTGATGAGCTTGGTGCACTTGATGACCCAGAGCAGTTTGGATGACGCTTTGGCCAGCTATTGCGACGGCTGACGTCGTCGTTACCGCTGTCTTTGTGTCTTGAATAGGACTGTGAAGACCGTACTTCGCTTGTACAGCCATGCAATGACTACCAGCGTCGTTTACCGGCTCCCTTTTCGGTTTACACAAAGTCGTGTCCAGGGTGCCCAATTTCTTCGTAGACGCATCCGACGGTGGCGCTATTACAATGTTACTAGGTTTCGTCTCGTCCTGATTACGTTGCTTCTCGGGAACCAAGCCTTGTCTCTTTAATGCTTCTTCTTTCTCTTTCAGGGCATCCTTCTTTTTAAAGCGCCGCCGACGCCTTAGATAAGAACCGTTATCGAACATATTGTAGCTATCCGGGTCCAGCGACCAGTAGCTTCCTTTACCGGGCTTCTTGTCATCCCTTGGCACCTTCACAAAGCACTCGTTTAAGCTGAGATTATGCCTGATCGAATTCTGCCAGCCTTGCTTGTTCTCACGGTAATAAGGAAAACGCTCCATGATAAATTGATAAATCCCGTTTAGCGTGATCTTCTTGTCGGGAGCGTTTTGGATCGCCATCGCGATCAAAGCTATGTAAGAATACGGAGGTTTTACCATATCCTTACCGGGATGGTGAATGTGTTGCTGGGTTATGCCTGAGACCGGGTAACCTGCCGCCGTCGCGTAACCGCCGTACCGGTATTGTTCGTAGTATCCTGGTGCGGCGCCCACTCCTGGATACGACGGAGTGCCCATCCCAACAGGAACCGCCGTTGCGTGCCTGTAATATGCATTCTGCTCGCTGAACAGCGTATGCATCTTTACAAGTGCACTTGATCTTGGCTTTACTTTAAACACGTGGAGGTGATTTTAAAAAAGATTCAGTAGCGTCTGCTCTGTGATACGTGGATCTATATAGTATGTCTAGATCACTGGCTATATATATTTGTAGAATAGTTTTAACGTAACGACATTTTTATTTAATACGTTAAATATCCTATATATCCTCCAAAGACGGCAGTGAACTTTGATTTTTACATTCACTCACTGATTTCGATCAGTCACATTTAGTTATTTACACTTAGTCACTAAACAATTGGATGGTGGAATCGATATATGATGATATAGGGAATTTCACTAGATATTTCTGAGCAAGTCGATACAGTCACTCACTGAAACTTTCGAATCGGCATGGTAGCCACTCGGTTCGATAGATCGTCGGCGAATTATCAATTCCGTCGGCGGTAGACGGAGACGGCGGCGTTCGTTTACTCGTTAGACCGTTTAAATGGTGTTTTGTTGACGCTTCGGAATATCTCTGTAGTCTGTTGGGAAGTTGGTCTCCGTCGATCGAGGAAGAGACAGGCGGCGCGGCGTGGTGCAAGACAAGGGTGCATCCAGTGGTCGATGCAAGGCTAACCCGTAAACCCGCGTGCACGCGTATTATGATACACAACAGGCCGGAGTTTACTCAACCCCGAGTAAAAACACACTGGGGCCTCGGCCTCGCGAGCGAACGAAGTGTTCGGTGTCGGGCAGCACGGCTGCGCGACCCGTACGTGCCGCTTCTCTTCGAAAAATCACGAGAAACCCCGTGACGGCCTGCCGCCTGTTATTCAACGGGCCACGTGATTGGCCGGCCGCCAATCATGTGACTCCACCTACGTGAGTCGACGAATCAGAGGGCTAGTATTAAAGGGAAATTCGTGGACGCCTCTACGGTTAGGTTGCCAAGGATCGTGCCACACTCCTAACTCAGTCACGCCCTCGTGACTCGCGCAGGGCCGACGCAACAAAAGCGAGACAATGAGCATCGCCCTGCGTGTGGTGTGAGAGCACACGCGAAATTTTTCCGCGCGCGACTACGCGGCCGTCGGATACTTTTACACCGTATACCCATCAATCGACGGATTTTACAAGATCGAAGGCTGGGCGTTGGATTATTGAGTTTCTTTGTCCAGAGAGTTTTTGAGAGTTTTGATTACGTTGTTTGGTTCGACAGATAACGACGGATTTGGTCGCGGGATCACGGAGAATTTAGAAGTGACGACCACGTGGTGATTTCGTTCTGATCGATTCGCGTTCCTCTTACCTATAACAGTGTTCATTTTCTGGGGGATTGAGTGACATATTTTTTAACTAATCGGAGTTTTGCAACTATATACATATATATGTAGTGGTTTAAGGTATATTAACGGATACTGTTTAATTGACTAAAATATAGTGAGGTAGGGTAGTTATCAAGGATTATATGTACAGGAAAGAGAATTGAATTATTTTGTGTGATATTAGAGAACTTTTGAAATTCTCATCTTTAACTGTAGAAATCTTCAGTTTACTGTTTTAGGGTCTTCGTAAAATTACCAGCAACGAATATATTAATTTATCACTGTAATTATTATTGTGAACTGTCTTTCAAATCGAATTATTCGATGACAATACATGTCCATATTTTTCAATTAATTTTCACATAACTATTTATTCAACTGTAAAAATTCAATATTTTTTCATCAAATTTCTATCTGGTATTTATAAATAATTAATAATACGTGTTTTTGCGTGAAACTTCGAGCTGATAATTGTAATTCTATTGATTTTATCTTCGTGGTACCGTCGAAAATAAGAGTTGCTTGTATTTTATAGACGTTCGTTTTGAAAGACGCGACGAATGGAAGTACGACGCGGTTCTTGCGCGAGAAATACAGATAGGTGTGTAATCCGTGGACGAAGAAACTCTAGAAACCCCCGGGGAAAAGGCTCTCGAGTGGTAGAGTTATATAGATAAGGGAGAGACATCACGTTCTTATAGACGAGGGATTCAATTTGGCGTCTGTTTTTCCAAGGGTTCGACTCCAGTCTTGCGAAAACACTCGAGAGGACACCTCGGCTTCCATCTTAGCGTTTCCACTGGGCTCCTCGTGAATCCCTCCCCCCGAACTTCTATCCAGGTTCTCAAAATATCTTCGATCGTCGCGATGTTCCACTTTTTCGTTTCCAGTTCCGCGAACCGCGTGCCACAAATCACGTGCATCGTCCGCGACAATTCTTCAAACCCATCGATACATCGAATAACAAGCGACGAATCACGCCGGAGTTTTTCACTTTGAAAATAATTTATTTTAAAGAATAATTCTAATTAAAAATAACCGTAGAGATTGTTTAGGGAACGTTTTGCAACCATTTCGAAGATCTCAATCTATCGATCAGAAACGCAGAATTCAAAGTATCTATGGCTATTATCGTCAAAGAAAATGTGATTTTTATTTGATGTTTAAAAAGGTTATTATCTTTGTCTGTTTGAAAAATCTCATTTGAATGAACCTTTTGTTGACAAAATCTCGTTTACTTTTGTTTTCGATAAACGTACTTGCGTGTTAATATTCTTCTGGTTTCATGGAACAAGGTGAAACATTTCGCCATTCAAAGAGATTTTTTATTTTCGCATTTGTTTTCTGTCTGACTACAATTCCATGTTTAATGTGGTTCGAAACGGGCGTTTTAAAATGTTTTTTTCTCTTTCGTTGCAAATCGCGAAAAACAAATGATCTTGAGAACCTTCGGCGCGTCTGCAGACAATTGCAAAGTTTGCAAATTGCGGAAGTCTTGGAGAAAACGAGAAGGAAGGTTATCTTAAGAAAACATTTCATACAATAATTCATCGTACTGCCGATAAAAATTGTTTGACGTCGGTTCCTGTAATTTCGCGGATGACGAACACGAACGTGTGTCGCGATAAGAGACAACAATGTGACTAATTTTAAATACGTTGTCCTTCGCCGAAATGATATTCGAAATTTGCGCGATTCCAACTCCTTAAGAAGAGAAATGCCGATAAACGTTAATTTCTCTGTTCTTCTTCAAATTTGTTAGAGCAGCTCGAATAACGGCTAGGACAACTTTCAATAATTTCACATGTTCGCACTTATGGTTTCACGTGTTCTGGATTCCGCGGACTCTTTACGACTGACTACGACTAGTTCGAAATACTATAATCGCCTGATTAGATGGCGTTCTTTGACTGACTATCGTCCCTGTCTCGTTGACAAAATTGAACAATTATCTCTTAGAACGTATTATAATCATTTCTTAGGAACGTATCAGATATTACACGATCCTATTTTATTTTCTCCCAATTCGTTAAACCTATGGAGAATTTATCTCAAGCTGACTCTATTGTCTTTATCTCTGATCTCTTTCATTTTCCGCGCATATAAGCGTGAGTTCAGTGCGAAACGGGAAAAATCGATGACACAACCTGCGACGTTTAATTTTCATTTAAATGAGACAACGTTCATTGTAGGTGTTTCGATTCGGGTCCCTTTCGACCCCTTCCCTCCTACAGTCCCTAAGGCTACCCACACAGGCAACGCTTTCCAACTTTCGGCCAAAGTTTAATTGTCTTTTGCTCGCGTTCTATCTAAATTCGTCGCTCGCCACAGCTGTAGCTCCTCCAACGGCTAATCCGTTTGATAAGACTGTGCAGTTAGAAAAATGAAGAGACCGAGAGATGCTACGCGTGTTATAGCGTTGTAGGCTGTCACTTTACATTTTAACTCAAATTATTCCCAAACAATTAACTTTTCCAAACACGCGTCGTTATAATAAATCCTTTTGAATTTGTGTAGCGTAAGAATAACTGATTGCTATGCGCAAGAGTTACACGTATGAAAATTACACAACAAGCTACGATATAAGTAATAAAAAGGTCGGTATTTCTTGAAGAGAACCATCGAATCTAAACAAGGCGCATAGAAAAAATTGTCAAGTAGACCACGGTGAAGTTTTAATTTCAGTGGATCTGATTCGTATTGTCAAGCGTAATCGGCAAAAAGGCGGCTCGAAGCTGCGATGAACGATAAAAAAGACAATAATTTCCATGCTCCTTTTCGCGTTGACTGGTCGACAAGCACCTCTCGCGAGGTGTTTAAGAAATTTCGAGGTCTTTCCAAATAAACGACCGCCATGACCTATCCCATAAGATCGGCGTGGATATGGCCGGGGCTCTTTTTTGCCCGGCAGAAACAATAAACCGGGAATTTCGTGGCCTCGCCGGCAGCATTGCGTCACGAGCCTCGTCAAGAAAAGTACATTTTCTTTATGACGCATGCTGTTGGCGAATCACAAAAAAAAAAAGAAGAAAAAAACGTTGTTACGCGGATGTTTCGTGCTCTTTTTTTCGAATGTCCCATGACGTTCCTTAGGCACCGTTTTCAATGCCGGGAATTGAAATCTCCGAGTGCAGGGAATGTTTTACGTTGGGCACGATAAAGGCAGATAGCCTTTAAAAACGACATCGCTTGGAAATAAATTCATAATCCAGGAGGAAAAATAAACTCGTACGCAAACTCGAAATCTCCGAAATCTCTGGAACAGTGACTGTTTTCCGTTGAACGGAATAAGGTCAGCTAGCCTCGCAAAACGCCATCTCTTGAAGCTAAAATTGTAATCCAAGAGAAAAAACAAACTCGCAACTCGAAATCTCGAAATTCGCACTGATAGATCGTTGGATTGCTTTTTATCATTTTCATTTAATATTTCAGCCTACGCGCCTATTGGATTGTGCAGATTCATATTTTTCATGTGTGCAGCTAAAAATTGGATCCCAAGTAGACGACCGTCCTTTGTGATCCAAGAATGTACACTTCTGTGTAATCCTTTTTTGTTAATAATTACATTATGGAAATTGATACTTTTACGAACACCTATATAATTTAAAAAAATTGTAATTAGGCGGACAATCACGTACTACGACAGATACGTAGAAGAAAGAATTTTAACTATTCCTGTAGGATTCCAATGTTTGTTCTTTAAAACTCGGGACACTCTTTGTGCGAACAACGCCACTTAGATTAACGATATTTACATTCACGATAACCTTCATTTTCTTACATTCTCGACACTGTGGCGACCTATGGTGTCGTCAAATTCCAAACATGTTCAATTAAATGATGAAACAGCTGAACAGAACTTCGCATTGACTCAGTCAGAACGCGACGATCGTTATCAGATTCGTCTGTTCTCCTTATCGATTTATTCTGGCAAATATTGTGCTCTGATCTGCGGTATCTAATTTTGCTCAGTTTGAAGTTCCTTTCTCTTGCCACTTTGAGACGCTACGTTATCCCATGAAATTGCTAATAAAATGCGGTAGCTAGGTATATCGGGTTGGCAACTAAGTGACTGCGGATTTTGTCATTAGGTGGTAATGACAAAATCCGCAGTCACTTAGTTGCCAACCCGATATAACGATAAAAATGATACTCTCGCGCGTTAATGTCGATCGTTGCATATTCGTTACTATGCTACGATGTTCACGCAAATTCAAAGAAATAAAGCTTGAACAATACTTTGCATATTTCATATCTTTCATCGTGTGTATCCCGCGCGCTTCTGCAGTTTCCCATAAATTTTCTAGGAATGCGTAAAAATCCGCAGTCTGAGCATTACTAGGCACGAATGTAGGATAATATAAAACAAGTAATAAGCATAGAATAGTATATCGTTTTGGAATAATATATCGTGTAAATTTGGAAAAGTTATCGAGCGGAGGAAACGGTATAAGGTCAGATGATCACGAGGCATTTACTTAAGAAAGTTACCAACTGATCGATTAGAATTCTCATCGAGTTAATTAACAGTCTATTAGACGACTTTTCGTTCCGTCAGTCAAAGTGTCTGTCGAATCGGACGAACGTGTGACGTTCGAGGTCGCCATCGAAGACGACATTCGTTCGAACGATTTTCACTTCGGTTTTTCTTTGAAGTTTTTTGCGCTCGAAGGCTGGCTGTTAGTCCGCGAGTATTGGTTTACACGAGTTCCTGAGTTCGGTGGTCCCGAGAATTAAATTTCATCGTTGTATAAACAACTGGCAGCAGACGAGAGGCATACGGAATACGCGGAGACTTCCTACGAGTTAATCCGATCGGATCATACGCGCCTCGATGTCGACTCGTTCCCTTCACGCGAGCTTTTTCGCGCGATAAAAATAGGTGGGAGTGTTTGAGTTGCTCCTTCGGATTCGATTTCCATTCGTTTTAACATGTTCGTAGCATGCAACGTTTATTAACATACAATTGTGTATTAACAAATAATTTTCATAAAATACCTTTCTCTATATCCTGGCACTTTACGTGTCAGTTTAATATGAATTATTATTTTAATTTATATTAATTATTAATTCATATTATTAATTAATATGAATTATTATTTTCATTCATATTAATGTAATTGTGGCAAATTGAAGTATGCTACACCGTAACATTCGATTTTTGCAAAATGTTATGTCGTACTCGACGCCTTTTTTGAAAATCTTAAGCATCTAAGCTATTCGCGTTGCTGAGCTTTTGCTAATCCATCAAATCTACTTTGTCTTAATTGTTCTAAAGATTTTAGTGACGTGGCTCACCACTGTGCCAGTTAATACGTTAACCCTTTCGTTACTGAAGGTGGCTTTAGTTAAAATTTTGCACATTTAATCTCAATGATTGATTAAATAATAAAACAGATTCGACGTGGAACCGATTGACAACATATTGAATTTTATAATTGTTCTCCTATAAGAGACAGAAAATGTGTGTTATTACGTTTTGCGCCAGCAATCTTCAACTAACATTGTGAATTATGTACTTCTGCTTTATAATTTAAGCCGCTACGATCAGGTGGCGGTTACATTTTCTCGTAGTATTCCCAAATGACGTAACGAATATTATTATAAATAATTGGAACTCTTGGAAAAAAGAAAGGAAATGAAAATTATTATAAATTGGTATTTATTCTTATTTCCAAGAATTCCAATTATTTATAATAATATTCATTTTCTTCTGAAGATTAGCTTGCTCAAACAATCGTACCTTACTCTGTACCCATAAAGAAGAGTTGAGAAACCGATCAATGTGAGTTACTGTCCATTAATAAACGAATCGAGCAAATATGCTGCCATTGTCAGAATTATCGGTCGACGGATCGGTTTGGTTGGATTACGTTACAATGTCCATATTCAAACAAACACAAACTATTCCTTGGACCGAAGATTTTTAACAAGGTACCTCCATGACGCAAGTCGGTTTCAATTAAAAGTAACTTACAGCGACTGGCTGGCGAGGCCTTCGTATAAAGAATCGAACGTAAGATACTCGTAACAATTTCATTGGAATAAATTTCACAGAGTTTCGGCATTCTTGAAAATAATCAAACAGCAACCGGCAGTTTGATCAAAGATCTAGCAGGTAGTAAGTGGATCGAATAGCTGGAACGTTTCTCCACGCCGCAAGAGGAGAAACTTCCAGGTTGCAGGTTCTTGTTCTGCTGCAAGTTGCTCGTGTTTGTCTTTACAGGAACCAACAATTCTGCGTCGTATCTTCGACGAGCTTGTAACTCGTCCAGGGTTTACGCAGCGCCGTTTCCGCGCGTTTTCATGCAAGAGAATATGACGCGCGCGCGCCCGATGCGATCCGCGCATAAAGATAACAAACACGTCGGTGCAGCGTGTCTGCTGTTTCTCAAATCGACTAAGAGAAAAAGCTAATCTGGTTAGCATTACCACTTTCCGGCCCGATACCAGGTCCGATTTTTCGCCGCGGATTTCGTCTCGGGATCTAAATCGTAGGTATCAACAATCGAACAAGTTCGGTTTAAAGAAATAAATTTCCCTCTTTGTTCACCATCACGCGAAGTTTACCATTCGGTATCGATAGTTACGATGTTGCCTCTTTGAGAATCAATTTATTATGGACAGAGGGAGAGTTACATTTTATTTCTTTCGCATTTCTCGCGGCAAAACTGGTATTCGGGTTGACTCAACTTTCCGCCAAACAAGTTTACATACTTGGCAATATTTATTTTACTTTGCCGTCGCGAGTGTAGCTAATATTTATCGGTACGAAGGTGGACGCTACAAGAGGCTATGGCAATAGGACGGTCGAGATGATGGTGACAACGAATTCAGGTTCGATAACGAATCCACGGTCCACGGGAGGACAAGTATCAACGTGCTACTCGATTCGGGTAACTCCTCGATAACTCGTCCAACGACTAACTAACAAACTAACTCCTCGTAATCCGAAAGAAACTGCTCTTATATACTGCTGTGCCCACTTCTCGGGTCAATCTTTGTTTTTAAGGAGAGCCATATAATCATTTCATACCTGCGTCAGGTGCACGTCCCTCCCGTGACCGTGGCTACGTGATAATCCCGCTATCATAAGTCAGATTGGAACATTAAAACTATTTCTTATTTTTATTACTTAAGTGCAGCTATAGTAAAAGTCTGGACTAGGGTATTGCGGTTGTTCCCAACATTTCGGACGGGAAATCTCGATGTTCTTTCATCTCCGACATATTCATTAAAACATCTCTTTATCATCTTCCCCAAATTTATCATAAACTTCTACAGTCGAACTGTTCAACGATTACGTTAGGGTCCACCGTGTATACTAAAAAGTGTAGAAAAATGATGTCTCTACGCGCACGGTTTTTTAGATCCATCTTAAAGTTTACTGTAAGTTCGTGTCATCTTCGTAGCGTAAATAAACTTATGGGAGTAGGTCACTCGTTTATCGAGGATCGAACGTTAAATCGCGATTAAATGTTCGTAATTTTTCGCGAACAAATCTCCCTGTTTCTAAGTTCTTTTATATTTTTTTCGAATTGGCCAAGATACGGCAAGATGTTTGGCGAAAAAATTAATCAAACGATTCCAAAGTATTCCCTTGTATTCGCCAATTAACAAATATTTTCAAAAACCGGAGAATATAAAGAGGAGATTTTTTACGAAACAGTTTAAAGTCGTTTAAATTAATTTGTTCGATATAACGAATCGACGGTTTTTTCGGTTAAAACGAGAAACCTGGCTCGCGCCGATAGGATTGAATCCGGGCTGGTACGAGGGTGCGAAGTTGAAAAGGGCCCAAGCGGAATTCAGGCGGACAATACGTACCGGGTGGCAATTTCACGCGACACGTCTCACCATCAGCATATCAATAGGCCAGCGGGATTATCTGGATGTGCAGTGATATTCTGCGGTTGGCTCCGGCAGATAGGGTTGCGTAGTTTCGCCTGCACGTATCTACACGTTTTGCCATTGCGTTCTGTGTCTTCTCTATTGCCCGCAGATTTAGTCCACTCTACGTTCCACCGTTTGTGCGTAACTAGGAAAAGTCTGCTTCGTTGTTTCCTGATTATCGCACGGATCATAAGCAGGTTCGATTGAAATAACGATGGAAGTCGATGTGTTATGTTACGAAGTTCTACGCCACTATGCTCAGAATTACACAAACTTTATAATTCTTGCAATCAATCAAACCAAACATGCCGCTGAGTCGTTCGTTGAATTAATTAAAAAATGATGCCAGAAACGTAGACAATAAAAGTTTAACCCACCTGTGGTTAAACCAGCCGATGAACCCCACGAGATATCGCCCCTTAAATCCATGTCCGTAACATAACAAGAAAATAATAAACTCAATTTCTACGAGGTTTGTATAAAAAGTAGCGATTTATGATAATAATTCTTGTATAGAAGAGGTTGTTTCTTCTTTGTAAATATCTCGAAGAATACAAGTTCGACTCTTTCCTCGGATCTGTTCCATTCTTATTCTAAATGTTTCTAAATTCATCATTTTCACTTTCGTCACTTCCAATCGCAGTTATCTACCATCTACGATGTAATTAAAAAATGTGATTAGGAAATAACGTTGTATCTAAATGTTTCTATCTTCTTTCGCTTTTCTTTCAATCGTTCACCAAACAGAATCCATAAAATTTTATCCGTTTAAAGTAATTTTATACGTTCTCGATATGTATATCTTCTCACGTTGTCCTCGACGATTTACACTTGCACAAAAAATTCAAGGAATTCTCAGTTCGAAGATTTCTATTGTAACTTAATATCACGGATCAAATTTCATGAGAGAATCGTATACCTAGGTTTTTCTAAAGCAAAGTAGTATCGTTGAGTCGTTCAAGGAAGTCACATCGAATGCGCGTTATTTTGATTAGAGCTTAGTAACATTATAATGCGACCGATTCGCCTGGGACGAAAACAAACGTCTGCAAAGTCCAACTTTGTCCCCTTCTGTACCCTCCGTTCCTGCCACGAGAGACGTTTATTTTTCTTGAAAACGTATCAGCCACATTTCCTTCCTCATTGTCTGTCTTAAGGAAATAAATCTACTGCCAGACTGTCCCGGGCCAGGTCGTTTCCTCTTGCACGCTTGCTTCATCTTCCTTTCTGTTCCAAAATCCAAGCAATCTTCCCTTCGTTCTTTATTAAGAATCAATGCAGTTATTCAAACAGAAAAACAACTGTTATCGTCATAGAAAAATCGAGACGATATGTTTAAGGTAGAAATGTGGTTGGCTATCGGATAAACTTGAAGATTATTCGTTTCTATGAAGTAATATTTTTTCCTTATGGAAAGTCAATTTTGAAATTTAATATATTGTCGACTAGTTCAATATCATGCAATTTTAGTTTCTATTTGATTTGACTTAGGGACACTACTATTTATCTATCCTTGAATTTTTTTTAATATTTCTTGTCACAATGCTAATTATTCTGTCGGTTCCATCTAAAATGTCGTGGATTTACTATCTACTTTTCGTTTTTGTTGTTATTTCTACATTCAGAGATAGGATCACAATAGCTATTATTTTACTCTTTAGATAAATCTAGGGTTAGACTAGGGATAAAAACAAAAGAACATCTTAACCTATCGATTAAATCTATCGATTGTATCTAGAACTATCTTCTAGTTACTATTTATTGTAACTAGCGCAGCTGCATATAGATGGCGAGCACGAACTCACGTTGTCATTTTCAACAGTTTTCCTTTCCAATGAAATCATATTAAAATACTCTGTTTCAGCCACCAACGGATATAAAAATCATCGAGCTTAGACTTATCATGATCCTCTCGTATGGTCTTCAAGTATAATAATCAACGCTCTTATAAATACTTACTGCTGAAGGTTACTATACGCTAGTAAGAAACTATATATATATACACTTATATTACATATCGTTATATTAATATCAATCTGCAATACACGTGTACTATAAATGTGTACATTACTAATTGAAATAGTCATGTTGAGGATTGAGGGCTGAGTCTGTTAAAAGTCGTTTGTAGATCACAGCGAATTCGAGGCAGACGATCGGTCAGACAGAATCAGAGTGGGCCAGAACGTCGAACGAGCGGAGTCGTCGGCTCGTCACCTCGTCAGGAGCGTTTAGCTTCCGTTTCGTTTGGTCGGAACACAGATCGGCTGTCTAAAAGACACGAAGCAACAGCCAAGACAAACCTTAAATGCTTGCTAACCAAACAGTCGGAATTAGCCGCGTTACCCGCCCACGAGGAAACCGGTGCTTTCGCCGTTTACTTCTCTCTATGGCTATTATCTTCCACGTTACCGCACTATCATTAGGTTGTCCGTGCCCGATCCCACTTTTCTCCTACGTCCACGCATCCAAAGATGCAACCACGAGTTCCTTCAACAACTCCGTACGGAAACGCAGAGTTACAACTACGTCTTCTCTGCTTTTCTTGGATTTTCGAACATCCTGTCTTGTTCTCCTCTTCGTATTCTTCTCTTGGCTTCGATTTTATTCAAAATAGACTCTGATGAGATCGTTAAGGGAAGAATTTTATCACTAGGAAAACATCAATGGCAAGTACAGAATAATTTTAAGATTCGTAAAGATGATTTGGAATTTGCTAGATCTACATCATAGTGTCTTGTAGATTAAGCTACTTGATTTAACAAACGATACCATAATACGATAGAGACATCAACACGTATCTCTGATTTTTTTCCAATTTTTTACAGCCTTAGAATGGTAAAAATATTATATTTGGACACAAAATATCCAGTTTGTCAACAGAGCGTGAAACGGTTGAAAATTTTTTATTTCGTCGTGGACGAAGACATTTTTCATTGCGTTTCCGGAAAGATACGAAGTACCTGAACGTTAAGTAGGCACATAGGTAACAGAACACATATGTAACCGCCTGTACACGAGACAACCGCAACCCTCTGCGATGCACAAAAGATTTAGAGAAGTTGCGGCTGAACAAACACCGCCGGCATAAGCGCACGTTCCTCCCTTCGGCTTTTCCTGGCCGAGGCACCCGTAAATGCCTCAGCCTCTGTATGCGTAGCCATCCTTGATAAGGCTTTCCTTAACATCGCCTGACAAACCCTCCAGCATCGTTTCATTTATCCACCCAGTGATTATTTCTGGAGCAATCGTCGCGGTCGTCGACACAATATTGCGTATTTCTTAACATTTAATCAGCTTGACTGATGAATAGGGAGTTACGTAGTTGGTGAATAGGAGTTGGTTGACGTGGGAGTACTATAGCTATATTATTCGGAGCGATATAGGGAGCGGATGTGCATAATATTATTGTAAACGAGTAGAATGCTTTTTTCCATAAGAAGAGTGAGAATAAGAGTAAGAGTATCTTTTTATGTGGAGGCAATAATTGCCTTCAATGAAGAATGTAGAGTAGTCTTTTCTGAAAAATTAATTTTTTTACTAAATAAATTTTTTTATTAGATAGATGTGGAGGCAATAATTGCCTTCAATGAAGGATGTAGAGTAATCTTTTCTGAAAAATTAATTGTTTTACTAAATAACGTTTTTGATTAAATAGATGTAGAGGAAATAATTGCCTTCAATGAAGAATGTAGAGTAATCTTTTCTGAAAAATTAATTTTTTTGCTAAATAACTTTTTTGATTAAATAGATGTGGAGGCAATAATTGCCTTCAATGAAGAATGTAGTCTTTTCTGAAAAATTAATTTTTTTACTAAATAACTTTTTTCATTAGATAGATGTGGAGGCAATAATTGCCTTCAATGAAGAATGTAGAGTAATCTTTTCTGAAAAATTAATTTTTTTGCTAAATAACTTTTTTCATTAGATAGATGTGGAGGCAATAATTGCCTTCAATGAAGAATGTAGAGTAATCTTTTCTGAAAAATTAATTTTTTTGCTAAATAACTTTTTTCATTAGATAGATGTGGAGGCAATAATTGCCTTCAATGAAGAATGTAGAGTAATCTTTTCTGAAAAATTAATTTTTTTGCTAAATAACTGTTTTCATTAGATAGATATGGAGGCAATAATTGCCTTCAATGAAGAATGTAGAGTAATCTTTTCTGAAAAATTAATTGTTTTGCTAAATAACTTTTTTGATTAGACAGATATTTAGAAAGATACTTTTTCGTGGAAGGACAAAGTAACATTCATGAAGTAGAAACGTTGATTTTTGATAAGAAGGATAAGCGTTTCTTGTGAAAAAATCAGGATAATTTTTTTATAACAAGAAGAATGATTCTCGTGAGAACACAAAGTAACACTTTTAGAATAAAAATTTTAGAAAACGAGCTAACTTTTTTAATAGGAAGAATAACGTTTCTTTAATACGAAAGTAATATTTTTATGAGGACAGCAGAATATGTATTGATTATTATACATATTACATTTTACACTTTTGGTCCACAGCTTTCATTTTATATTTACTTTCTGACTAAAAATTTTCTCGTTTTTACGCGAAAGAAAACTACACATTATGGAAAAAGGTAGTGTAAAGTAATAAAAATGCTTAAACGGCAGAATATTCAAGAGATCGTGACATAGAAAAACTCGAGTACCATTTTTACTCTTAGAACCGCAAGACCTTTATTATTAAAAAATTTGCAAGACACGTTTGTCCACGTACCTATACGAATAATTGTCCTGATGTTATTTTACGTAGTCGCCAACACTTAAGAAATACGAAACGCCAACTGAAAAAGTTTTCAAGCCCGAAATTAGATCTCAGTGCTTTCCCCTGCGACAAGAATTATAGATTACGATTATAATAACAAAACTTCGTTACAATATAAAATTAAATAAAACCATTTCACATTTCATGTAGCTTCAAAATCCATAAAAATTCCCCCCAAAATAAATTCAGCATATCCAACTCTAATCTCAATCCAAACTCTTCACTTTTGTAGTTAATTTTATACTTTTTCACCAGCATCCAGTACAATTACACCATCGAATCCCATAACTAGAATCCACTATACCACATAAATGCGTTATTAACGTTCCATGCGCAACGATGTCGTTTCACAATCGCATCGTTCTAAAATTACAATCTTCCAGCGATCGTCTGGAAGTCGACGATCCTATAAAACGAATTCTATGTCGCGAGTTACGAATAATCGTTCGCACGAGATTCAACCAGCCAGTTTGCCACGGCAGCCGGCAGAGATAATGGCGTCGAGCTGAAAATGCGACGCATGGAAACGATGCCTGTTGTTATTTTATGGGGGTGGAATACTGGCCCGGCGGGGGGACCTCTCGTTAAACCGATTTGCACATCGGATGCACTCACGATTCCTCGAACAGCGGACAATTTCACAGGACTCTATTTACGCTGCTGCTGCCTCCACCAAACTGCGCTCTGGCTACCCCAACTCGTTTACGTATTTTCCTCTTTCCCGTAAATACATTTGCGTTGATCTGCTTTCCGTTCTTTCCGCGTCACTTTTCCATCTTTTATCGTATTTTCGTTTTTTCGTTCTTCTACAAGAAAAGAACCAGACCGATAGCTCATTATTTTATTCTTCTTTTATACATTTTCCTGTTTCCTCTAAGTATATTTGATCTGTTTTCCTTACTTTTTCACCGATATTACGTGACTTTCCGATCTCTTTTCGGTTCTGTTTTTTTCTTGTTTGCCTCTTCTTTTTCTTTGCTGCTTCTGTGAAGAAAGAAAAGGAGTTCGTAAGTGAAAGATCGTGGAATTAAAGTAATGTAGCGGATTTCTTTGAGAGTTGTATAGTGAAATCGAGATATTATTTGACTCGCTTAGATAGACGAACGTTTCTGCACAGTTTCCTTGCTGATATTCATTATAATCATTGGAAACGAAAGACATTTCATTGACGTAATGTCGAGAGATTCATGAGACGCGTGTGCGTTCTATCGAAGAGGAGAGCAGTCGATTCGCTCGTCTAGGCTGAGTGCTCGCCGTGAGACTTCTCTTTCGCACTGACAAGATGCAGCTTCCATTCGGATGTCACGTCACCGTCCGAACGCCAGTCGTCGACCATTAAATCGTTTTCTTCGTCGCATCATCCTCCTGGCCTTACATAGCTGCCGTTCGAGACATCTTTAAAACGTGTCCAACGTATCCATCCAACATGAATTCACTGTACAATTTTTACAAAATTCTATCCTATACACATACACATACATATTTTCTAAACCATCAGAGAAGAAAAAGATTTCTAAAATCAAACAGCCTTTGTATCGACGATTTATTTAACCAAGTTACCTCTATGATCTTCCACTAATATCCACTTATATCCAAATTTTGCAAGAAATTGTTTGGAAATGTAGATACGCTCGTGTAGTATAGAAAGACATTTTTTAAATCATCGAAAGAGAAAAGAGTTGCCAAGATCTAGCAGCCTCTGTATCGATAATTCAAGCAACTTTTCCCTGTAATCTTCCCCACTAAATCCCTCGATTAATCCTCAAATCTTTCCTTGTAATAAAGAAAAAAATACTCTTCTATTTTGACGTAATCGATCAAAACAGTCACGTTAAAGGGATTATGGGGCGCGATGAAGCATGGACGAGGGCTAATCCGTGGTACATTGAACTGGAATCCCTCGGCTGTAAAATATCTCGTCCATTACCGCAATTTCACCGCGGTTCTAACCGCTCATATACATATCGAGTCACGTCAGCCGAAACATACCGAAGTCGTAAAGCTCCCAGCGTTGCACGCGGATGGACGGAAAAGAATCTCGGTGCCTAATTCGAGATGTTTACCCAAGCGGTGTTTCGGGGCTCTCTTAATTCATACCCGACGCTGTTGTTGCAGCTTAGCCAGCGCCAAATTTATTAAAATCGTTACCGACGGCCGTCGTTCACCGCGGCAAGGAGCGCCAGGTTATTATTATTACATCGTCGATACGAACGGAAGCAACCCCTCGCCGGAGTTACTTGTCTTCCTCTTCTGTAAGAAAATTGATGAGACGAAAGATTATTAGGAAATGCAACAGCTTTGCCGCTTCTACGATTTTGTTCTTCTGTGATAATTCCTGGAATTTTTGGTAATACGGGATTTTGCAGGAAAACGTATCCGCTCGTTTATAAGGTACTAAAACATTTCTGTTCCTTGATGATTAGTAAACAATTATTAATAAATTAGTAGTAGTAGAAGATCGTTAGTATTCTGATCGAAATAAAGTATGAATATCTATTTAACAATGTATGTTACTTGATGATAATCCATAGAGGACGATTGGATATTAATTTAGAATTATACGCGAGCATAGAATTTTAAAGCGATAGGGTATGGGAAATATATTTCTGTGAGTCTATGACTCTTGGGACTAATTGAAATGTCTATATATTACTTTTCCATTGATACAAATATTCCTGATCCAATTGGGATGATACTTTTATCTCTAGCGAATAGGAAATTCGTCATGGATTTCTGTTAATAATTTAGGATCGTGTAAAGATATGTAACTCTAAAATACACACGGAATTCAATATTCAATCGTTTCTTCGTTTATGGGATAACAAAAAATGATTGCTGGAAATGTTTCTAACGAAAAAGAATTCCGTTCTAGGGCTATTCTAGATCTCCATAAAATTGTAACAGGTGATCGATGGAAGAAGGTAGGAGGTGGTAGACCACCGTGCTGGAGATTCGATTGAATGAGCAGTATACCTTTAAGAATGTGACAATGCGTAGAAAATGCGTAGAAAATGCTAGACGAATCGGCGAATATCGACCATTTCAATGATCCTGTCGAAAATCTTCACGTGGTCGCGCGATTTTATTCCACTGAAAAGGATCGAAATCCTCGCTAGATCCCATGCTATTATGCTCGAACGTCAGCCTACGATTTCTCGGTCATTTCATCGTTCTTGCGTTCATTGTTCGACGATGGGACTCGTGTCTTTATCTGTTGCATCCAGCATCGAGGCATCTGTAGATATATCAAATTTTCTATTTCAATTCTCAACGTAGAATCTTGTTTGGATATTTAAAGAATTAATACAATTATCAATTTTGGAATATTGGAAAGTTAGAGAAGCGAATTAACATTTTTAACGAATTTCAATGAGTTTTAGAGATTTGAAAATTGCAAAATTTTCAAGTAGTAAAATTTGCAAAAGATAGCGAATGAGAAGAAAGATTTACCTTGGCGAAAATGATTTATTTCTTTAGATCTTAGAATTGAATATAATTGAAACTATATCGGATTCATCGCTATCTATTCAAGGGAAAAGATCCTCCACCAGCATTGACGTAAATCTCACACTTGTCGGTTGTAAACTATACAGGAAAGAAATTCCTCGGTCGGATTTACTCAATTCGACACGGTAAACGTGACACGAATATTCCCTTTGTGATCCGATGCAGCTCAACGGCGTGGTTGTGTAAACAGGTCATTGGGTTTCGATGAACTCGAATCAGTGTGGATAATTCAATAGAATGAGATGGCCACAGACCAAGTTACAACACGTTCATTGTAATTACATTCTACGTCAAACAGATCAAAGGAATCACTGCCAATCTTCAGGATTATTCATAATACCTAAGGAGATTCAAACAATTAACATATCCAACTTCATCGATCAAATCTACTGAAACTACTACAAACTTATTTCGGAAATCAATTTTTCAGATTTGTACAAGAAAAAGCAACAAGCCTCAAATTTCGGATCTTTGCAATTTAAAAATCTGAAATCAATTTTCTGAATTGAAAGTTAACTTAAGATTTAAATTTTTGGAATGTTAAATATTGAAATTTTAATATCTGAGATTCTAAAATTCCAAATATTTCAATTTGAATATTCGAATATCTGAGTTTTCTAAATTTTAAGTATACAAAATTTCGAGTATCTAGATTTGCAAATGTATAATAAATAAATCTAAATTCTGAAATTTAAATTTCCCACTATTTTCTTATTTGGAAACAATTTGGAAACGAAACTTTTTTACCATTGCAAAGTACAAAACCTTGATTCCAGGCAAGAATATTCATAATTACTTGCCAATATGTACCTACTGCAAAGTGACGGGTGTCGAAAGTTGACGCGTCAAGTTGCAAAGGAACCATCGAAAGTGGTCGATCGTTCGACCCAAAGAATTCTTTTTCTACTCAGACCGACAGGTGCAATCGCTTTCACCCGCGGATATTATTTCTGTCAACGTTGCCCGTGTTTATCCGCATACATATTTGACGAACTCCTCTCGTGCAGGTCCAACGTCTAGGTCGGTAGCGTGTTACCTGAAGAAGCAATCTCTGTCGCATGAAATAACATTTAGGCCGGACTGTCTGGTCCACTGCATCCTATTTTATCTGCAAGTATACCTGTGTTACGCCAGCTTCTGTGCAAGTGTCCTGGAATCAAAATGATTCTCTGTTTCAATGTAATCGGTTAGTATGCTACATGTCTTCTAATTAATATCGTTACTTATGATTAGAATGCTTTTAGTTCCTGTGAGCATGAAAAATATTTAATAAGTGTTATGTTTATCCTACATCTTCGTTTCTGTGCTATTTTTATTATTATTAACATTGTATTGTATTCGTTTATTGCATTGAGGCTTATGCCTATTAACAATTTTTCTGTATATGTGCACGATTGATATATTTTCTTTCTATCTTAGTTTATTCCTTAAAGTTGTATCTCATTTGATTATTTATCAAAATATGTCTATATCTTAATTTACTATATAGATTGCTATACATCTTCTTGGTTTCTCTATTCGTTTATGCAGAAAGCTTCCCAACTTCGTGCTTCCTTTTATGAAGTTTGTAGTTGCCATACTCGTTTTTATTATTATTGCCTACTTTTTCTGTCTTCATTCATTTATTATTGCTGTTACTATTTCTTTTTTATGATTACTATTTTTACTATTTCTGTCCATTCCTTAATTGCCAGTGTGATTGGCCTGATTTTTGTATACATATATTGTGCAGTTGTTTGGTATGTAATTATTATTATTATTACAAAGTATACAATATTTATATGCACATATGTTTATCAGTTTAGTTCCAAAAAGTATTGTTAATTAATAAGGAAATGGGTACAATTGAAATTCAATTAATCCGCAAACAACAAGCAGTATGCAAATATAATAAAATAAATGCAACGGCGTGTAAATATTATGTTACGTTCAATGTTGTATTCAACATATTTGGAAACGATGATAAACACAAAATTAGAAGAAAAAAATAACATTAGAAAGTTATTCAAACATGAAAATATGAATAAGAAACTTTCCATTTAACTGGAATGGTACAAAGTCAAAGAAGTGGATGTATTATTTAATGTGAATTAATAATGACTTTCTTGTGCAAGCTTCCAGATTTTCAAGTCATTCTTGTGACACTTTGTGTGTATTTTCGCCACCAGGATTACCTGTCTCTTTGCCTACACTTTGTATAAGTAGTCCTTTCGTAAGGCTAACTTTCACAGGACCACATGGTCACCCATTACTGAACTATTAAGTGCCCATCAATGTAGTCTAGTAAAAGCTTCATCTCATGTGTACAAGCTAGATGGTCTTCAGGTATTTGATTCTGGTAGCGTTTGTGCAGTCGTTGTCCCTATGCAAACCCCGTGACATATTTTTTTAGTACTTTTAAACGCTTATTTGTTATGCATAGAGCTTTGTTTTATAGGTCCAATAATTTTTTGTTTACAGAAAAATGCAATACTTACAATGTTGCTTCTCACAATGTTCCTGTTCAAATGCGATATCCAGTTTACTTCATTCGCTAAAATTTTACAAACTTTTCTATCATTGAATAGCACAATACACGCTACTTCCAATTCTATTTCACTGCAATTCCAATGTTTCGTTTCGAAGTTTTTTATTTCCGTTGAAATGCAACGTTCAGAATTTTGCTAGACAAGATTCAAAGTATCTTGTCACAAGTAAGAAAACGTATAGTGTTTCCAATATTGCTTCCTTCGCAATTACTTGCGTCTTTCCTACAAAAATGTAAATTATTTAATATCTGCTTAAAATAAATCTATCGCTATATCGAATATAATATAATATTTAACGAATACCAGCTTACGCGAGAGCATACAAGGTTTTCTTCTGTTCCTTCAGGGAAGACAGCATCGATGCTTGGCAAAGTGGGGGAGGAGGCAAGGGATACGAGGAGTGTGAAAAATAATTTCCTGCCGCTGATATGTGGCGGATCGGACGAGAAGAAAAGTCCTGGCCGGGGGATATCAAAATATTATTCGAGGGTTACCTAGGGTAGCTCCGCATTCTCGCGCCATATAGGAGCCCTGTTGAAGCTAAAGTGGATGGTTATTGCTCTCAACCTGACCGCACAGGCTGGCACACTCGACTACCTCATGGCCGTACACGAATTTCATATTTACCACTGGTTAATCCATCATGCTTGGTTTATTTCAAATTTGTATCATTTATCTATTAAAACGCGCTACAAATAATTGTATTTCTCTTTTCAGGAGAATGTATCTCGTTGTTTCTCATTTTATTCTGCAAAAATTAAAAGACAGTAAGTACTTTGTAATATACTTTGGTAATAATTTGTTTTATTTTGTAGAATTAAGAAAAGATTCGTGATATCTCTTTTTATTTCTCTTACAGGATGATCATCAAATTTATGTGTCAGATGACGAAAAGAAATCTTCTTGAATTCTCCTTAACATATCCATCTGAAAACAAATCGATTTTATCAGCAGATAAGAAAACATACGTGTATTTCATTTGTATTTTTATGAATAACATTTTTTTCAATATTATTCATTCTTCAAGATCTTGAAAAATATACTTCTGTATAAATACGTCGACTTTATACACATTGTATATGTAATTATAGAGGAGCAAAGTTACAATATATAACTATAATGTTTCATCTTTTATCTAATTCCAATGAAAAATGTCTACGTTGCTTTTCAATGTAAAAATACAATTTTAGAGTTCTATTCAGAATACATATATATAAATTCGAATATTAATGTTTTCTACATTTTTATATTTCGTTTCTAACCAAGTGAAAAATCACTACATTGTTTTTTAATCTAAGTAGACAAATATTGAAGCTCTACTCAAAATATATGTAAATTGTAATATCAAGATTCTATGTATTCTTCTATTTCATTTCTGTATTTTAATTTTAGGGAACTGTGCGAGTAAAATCGTCCATCGGTTCCGGTATCACCACGAATCCACGATACAGAAGTAGGTGCACACGCGCGCGCGTGTTTGCGCCCAGTTGGGAAGCGTTGCACTCTCACACATGCGCGCACAAGTACAGCAAGTACTTACAATTAGTACGGGGAACGCAGCCCCAAGCTGTGAGAGACGGTCGATATGTGGTCACAATGAAGGGTGTGGCGTTCGAGGACCAAAAGCTCTCTCCTGTCCGCTTTATCCTACCATTGGCTGTTGCCAGGTGTCGAGAATGGCGGACCTTTCTCGCCGTGGCCCTCCGGCTTCTCTTAACAACACTTCAAGTCTTCTCGCGACCGCCACCAAAGATTTTGCTTTAATTGTGACACGTGGAATGGAGGCAGCTTTCTGATTTGCGATTCACACGCGTTAGTGTAATTCTTAGATCCTTAGAATATTGAGTCATTGTACATTCGTAATTAATCTTTAGTATTCAGTTCCTTGTTTCATTGTTGTAGTGTAGTACAGTGTTATAGTAGATTATATTTCTTTCTTTTGTTTAATGTGATGTTGAATGTGCTGATAGAATATTTACTTTAATTTTGCTTGTTTTCAGTTATAGTATAATCAGATAGTAGAATTATAGTACGGTATAGTATATACATAGTATATTTGTATGTGGTATTAAATATTTTTGATTTATTGATATTGACATTATTGATAGAAAAAAAGAAATCTGCTTGTTTTTGTCAACTGAAAATATCAATTAATTAAAATAGTGTGTTGTATGATACTTATGAGTTAGATCTTGCAAATAACGTTACTTACTAAGCATAAATACTTATGTTGATAATAAAAATATCTATCGGAAGTAATTGCATAGTAGTTCAGAATTAAGTAACAGAGTTGCTGTATAACAAATTGTATAATTTGCTTGTCTTAATCCGTAAGTGCCTTGAACATCAAACTTTAACTTTCAGTATGAACTTATGCAATTGATACCTATCAAATGGAAATTACAACATAAAATATCTACTACGATTTTGACAACTCTCTTCTATATAAGAGTATAGTAAATGCGTGTAGTATAATATTCTTAAATCGTTCAAGCTCTCTTAATTTCCTACGAATGATCCATTTTCAGTGCCTTCAATTTTTGATGAAGTGTTACGTTTTCCAGGCAGGCTATAAATTCGCTTGAAAAAAGCCAAGTTTCCAACGAACAAACGATTCAACCAGAAAATTACATACTCAAGGTTCTTAGCGGGCGCTACTTTAATGGAGACACGTGTCGCGGGTATTTCAGATCGTCGGTACACCGTGTCGCGATGATGAAGAGAATGACGACGTTCGAGGAAGATTGATGAGGTGTGTTTACCGCTAACTAATTCCCGTCTGCTGCCGGTTCACGTCTAGCCAACTAACTTTTGCCCCCGGCGGAACGAGGATCCCGAAGAGCGTCCCGAATTTGCGCCGACAAATTGTTTGAATTCCACCGACGGATGATTGAGTATGGAATCGAGAATATCGTGAAAAATGCGTCGGTGTGGATCTAAGAAAGGACATTTCATTAAAATGGAAGTATAATGAAAAGATAGAAAGATTAGGTTAGGAATAAATGTAACAGTAAAAGCTTTATTTTAAACTTTTCATTTTGTTACATCTAATAACATAACCTTAAAAGATCCTTATTTCTTCACAGAAAAACCTGTTTCTTTCTCATCGTCTATAATATCATCGTTTCTATCCCATTCGAAGAACCTTTATAATCCTGAAGTTCCTCGTCGATGACGTTTCATTCCAACTTCCGTTCTCGTTATAGGAGAAAGTGTCAGGTATATATTGATTTGGAGTAATTTCACAAAACGATACGATATCGTCGTGGAAAACATACAAATTGACGAAGAAAAAAATCTTTTGGTAGTCGTTCACCGGAGGTGGTTAACGAAGCATCACCCTGGATTAGGCTTGCGTCAAGCCACAAAACCAGCCTCTTCTCGGGGTTCTGCGTACGATGAAGAAACGGAGGTTATTCTTGGTTGAACAAACACTGGAATGGGTCGCGTGCGCCTCCCACATATTTATAGATTTTATCTCTCTTTGACTTCGCCGAGGCGAGTAGGCGTTCGTGTACTCGCGTGCACCACGAGCGGGAGGAGGAGGACGCGAAAACTGGGAGAAAATCTGTGGAATGCCGGTAGAAAGAAGGAAAACATCAGCCGGAATGACAGAAGAGAAGAAATCGAAAAGGGATTGCTTCTATTTTGGCTTGGCTAGAGAAAAATTTGCTTCCGTTACGTCGACCAGATTTTTCTTCAACCCTTTCACATCTATGAACGAGATATCTGGCGTGTCTTTCCATTAAAATGCAAGATATCTGCAAAAAAATTCGGCAAAAATTAATGCAGGAGATATCTCTTGTGATATTTTTGATGTTTCATTAATGATATTTACTATGTATAGAACATGGACATTCGTTGTTACTTTTACATTTTATATGTATTCAGTATTAATTATATACAATGGTTACAAAAAGTATTGGCATATAGTACCTTTATTTTCCTATGAATCGGATTTTTATTGGATTCTATACGTTTTATTCTCATTGTATATAATCTTTGTAATCACATGAAACTACTACTAAACGCGGTAGGAAATTTAACATACTTAGACTTAATTAATTAGTATCTAAATAATATAATGGATCTGCTGATATTTTCCTTAACCACTGTATACGAATATTAAACACACAAAATATCTCGCTCAAAGCGTCGCAAGAGCGGCCCACTTTCCAGATGCAAAAGGATTAAACAAAGATTAGCGAGATTGCTATAAATATTAAAAAATCGAATTTTCGACAGACTCGCCATGAATCGTCGAAAATATCGAAACATTCCTTATTCTTTATTCGGCGCTCTTTTCAGCAATTTTCACCGATCCGCGCACAATAAGAAGATAAACAAGCAGCTAGAAGAAGCAGAGGGAGGCGGCGAACAGTTGTCACCAGACATGAATGGGAAGGTTTTTCGCGAGCCACAGAAATGAAACGAACGACTATTGAACCAACCGATTGTTCGATGGTTTCGCAGTGTTATTTTTATAATTCACTATATTCTCGATTCTCCTGCGGTGGCTCTCGTGGCAAAGCGTGGTGTTGTTTTTATTGGCTGCATTTAGGGAATGGAATAGTGGAGGCCGGCGAACAGGAAAGGGATCGAGCGAGAAAAAGGCGGCCACACGCTGAAAGAGGGGAGAATCGGTGGGAACGGGGTGTTGTTCCATCCCTTCTAGCAGCGCCGTCTATTCTATCCGGTAGCACCTACGTTCTAGTGCCTAAACCGAGCTAGAGGTAGGATAGTACGAGTTTTAGGGGTGGCAAGACACGATTCGAGGGGCTGAAGAGAGAGAGGAAGGACGTAGTGTTGTGGAGAAGGGGAGTGAAACGCGAAAGCACGCACGACTACCAGGGTTGACAATACCACAATCATCCAGTGTTATTTCAGTACGAATTCCTTCTGCCCACCCCGTCTTCCTTTCTCTTATTGTGTTCTCTCTCTCTCTCTCTCTCGTTTTTCCTCCGTTTCCCCCTTCCATTTTTCTCTTCTCTTTTCCTATCGTTTCTTCCTCTTCCTCTATTCATTCTCCTATTTTCAACATTTCGACAAACTTGTTCGTCTGTCTTTATCCTGGATGCTCCGGGATCTGGCCATTTTGCTAGAAGAAAAACATCTCTCGCCTTTTATCCGCAATTATCACTTTGTCGGGTTCTTTTTCTATTTTATAGGTAAGGCTGTTATTGTTGTCGGTGGTGGCATCTTGCGGTGTGTCGATTGGATTTTGAAATTTGATAGTACTGATGATAACAATAAGGCTAGAGAATAAATTCCTGGTTAATGTACGTTGGTCATTCTTTTTTCTTTTTTCAGAAAACTATGAACTCACGATCCCGAAAATTAGGCGTCACTCTTCCGGATTGGAAGGAGGCTTCTTTTTGTTTGAAATATACCCCGGGATTCTGAACGAGTGGCATCTGTAATAACAACGTCCGTTCTTGCAGCTCTCCCTATACGTAGCGTCGCTACGTGAACGCTACGTGAAATGGATTTCTGGAAGCCCGTTCAGGCTCTGATTAACCACATTTACGCGGGAACACTAATCCCGACGAAAGATCCATTACCGATAATAGTTTCATGGACAAAAAATATTTCCTTGAGAATTATTTTCCTGGAGAACCGGAAATGAAGGAAAAGAAAATGATATCTAAGGAAGAAGCATTTTTACATACGATGTAATGACTCATTACTAGTGAGTATTTGAATCCTTTGATATTTTTGTATACGAAATTTATGAATGAATTGGATACCGCATAGTAAGAGGAACTGAATGAACCAAGTTGTACACTGGCCACAATCCGTGACGTTATTTGGTTATCATAGCAAACCTAACACAACATGGTTTGTTATTTAACAAATCAATTGGTTCCATCCTCCTTTTTCAGCGTAAGTATCATTCCTTCTATGCCTTTCTTCTTTACGTTTATTTCTTCTTAAACAATTTTTTTAGGTTATATCATTCGACTCGGTTTGTCTATTCGTGAAAAAAACATTAATTGTATTATTGGCATAAATTTTATTGTCTTTAATAATGATTTTCACAGAGAAAAGATGTTTTGAAGTACTTGTAAATAATTCATAATTGCAAGTAATGTTACGTATAATGATAAGTAAGTATTTAATACAGTTTCTAGAAGTTCACTATGTCTTTTTTTTATTACATATATTGGTATTTGAAGTCTATAGATATACCATATTGCCTTGAGATATAAAATAGGGAGAAAAATTAACACACTAGTAATTTGATATTTGTACGTATGTCAAAGGTAAAATGCAAAGTCGACGATTGACGATGTCTTCGCGTATCTTTCTTGTACTCTTTACTGAAGTATGTCGGAATAGAAAGAGAGGGAGAGAGAAATACTCTGTCGCCACCTTCTTAAAGCCAACGAAAATATTGTTTTACGTAAATATACGTTCGCGATGAACCACTTTTATCCTTTCCTTTTCACGCCTTTTAAGCGATAGAGCTGTAATTGTCAGCACTTTGTCATCAAGAATTTTGCCAGCTCCAATTGCAGGAATATGAACATATCGTAGAAAGCATGCATCGATTTAATTTTAATTAGTCAGCACTTCTATAAGATTTCTTCGGTAATTGTATAGATTTTTGATAATAATATATTGGATTACAAATTTATGAATTTTCGGAACAATCTAATAAATTAAAGTAAACCGTGCATTTTTAAATCTTATAATTAAATAAACGAGAATCGATCAAAATTAATTTTACTTTTTACTTTTTAGGTAAGTTTCTTCCTTCGTTATGTGCAATTCTACAAATAACACAAATCTATACATCTACAAATAATTACGATATAACTAAAATTATCAGTGTTCGTGGTATCATGGGGTCATATACTTCAAAAAGTATGAACGAATAAACGAAGAAGTGATCCATTAGGTAGGAAGCCCCAGCTGACACACCCTGACGCTATCAAAACACGCCTTAAAACTTATATTCCTGCGTAACGGCATGGTAGTGGTGGAAAAACTGCGTACGTGAGATAAAATAACAGAGTGTAGTTAACAGGCTTGGGTAAAAATATTCAGCCAGCTTCCACCATTCTCCCTTTCCTCTCTTCCTCTTTTTCTCTTTCATTCTCCCTCCCCCTCCTATTTTCCTCCTCTCACCTTTGATTCTTTTATACTCTGTGATTACAATGAATCTTTCTAAGGCTTATCTATTTGTTACATAAAATTTTATAAAACACTATTTTTTTGAAGCTTTAACATTGGGCACTTTCAAAAACATCGCAATTTTTAATGCATGCAACATTGAAAACCTGTTGATATACTCCTATCTTTTACATTTAAATTTTGAAATATGTAAAAATAAACTTTAATTAATAACTAAAAGATGATACCCTTTTAATAACTAATTTCCTATATAAGTTTAATAAGTCATTTTTCAATGTACGATCTGATATTACATACGTTTTTAATAATTGTATAAAAAATAAAACAAAGCACACCACACGGCAAGTGTTAGGTAAATCAGTTTCTAAATTACAGATATTTTATATGAATATTACCTATTATTGATATATTACCGACTTATATCAATTATATGTATGTAAGTTTATCGATAATATAAATTTCTGTCTTCGTCGATAATATGGAATTCGATTTCCGTCGATAATATAGATAGATTATATAGATAATATAGATAATATATTGTCGTTGTCATAGACAGGATAATTTTGATTTTGTTCATTTTAGCAATGTCATTAATCTAATAAATTATTTTTAGTTAATTTTGATTATATATTAATTAATGTATTTGCAAAATTGTTTTTTAATGGTCGTAGCATCTTTTATAATTTATTTATAATAACTTTAACATGTTAATTATTTAGCGATTAGTATATTTTTATATCAGTGAATCATTACATTTAAAGTCAATTAAGTAAAATTTATTAATAAATGTAACAGTAGATAAAAGAATCTACCTAAAATATCCAATTTTCTCATCTGGTTTTTGCAATATTGCAAGATATTACGAAACTTTTAAAGCACATAACAACTCATGTATATATATAACTCTATGAACAAGTTATAAAATGAATACCATCTGTTAATCTAAATATTGGAATTTCGCCAAAATAATTACTATATAATTAACTTGCAATGAATTTACAGTTGTGATTTATATATTAGGTTTACAAATGGGTTAACACATGTGATCTCATATTGCATGATACAAACATGCAGAGTTCGATAATATATTCCGAACGACAGTACGTCGTTTCACGAAAACTTCTTGGATATTTGTTCAAATATAATTTAAAGAAACACAATGTATTTAACATTATCTCCAGAAATATTAGTTTTAATAACCGACGGAATGGGTTATGTTTTCTATTATCACATCAGGTAATTATTTCAATGAATTAATGTTACACTGGTATGATTATTAGAAAATTTGTTTTAGTCGTATAGAACAAAACACACGGGATTGAGTGGGACGAAATTGCTGCTTTCAAAAAATGAGTCGTTTAGAATTTATTTTTCAAAGTTGTGTAACGCAAGAAGTTTCAGCACAAGCTCTAGTAATCATCAACGCAGTTCCAATGAATCTGACAATTCTAATAAAGACTCTAAAAAATCCGAATTAAATATGCTACTACTGAAATTTGCTCTAATGATCTTGATATGTGCCCTCTACTACTTAATTATGTCTGGAATCTTCGACACAATAGTAAGTTCGTGAATGAATAATTAACAGTTCAAAATATTTACTCATAAGACTTATTATTTTATGCCAGATCATGGGAATGGACTGGGACGATTTTATAAATGAAGTACTTTTAAAAGGACAAGTTCAAGAAATTAGGATTTATCCAGATGATGTACAAGCTACAGTAAGAACAGGTGCTACTTATAAAGGAAGAATCCTGTTTAAAAGGCTTACTTTTTATAATGCTCCTGATGATGTTGAAGCAAAAATTAGGGCAATAGAAAAACGCATTGGCATTAAATCAGGTATAATTATCATACATATTTAATAAATCTATAAACCATTTTTTTATACTGAAATTCATTGAATAATTTTTAGAGGATGGAATTTCAATTAGATATGTTCACATGAATGAAGAAATGGCTATAACAGAGATAATTAAGATATTATTGACAATTGGGTTCTTTTTTATATTCTTCCGTAATCCAATAATAAAAAAGCAATTTACCAGTTTTTCCTTTCTGAAAAGAGCAAAATATACATTAGTGGAACCTTTTTCTGGTAAAGGTGTTCGTTTTAAAGATGTTGCTGGTTTGAAAGAAGCCAAAATAGAAGTTATGGAATTTGTTGATTATCTTAAAAACCCTGAAAGATATACAAAGCTTGGTGCTAAAGTGCCTAAAGGTTTTCTATATTTGTATAACTCTAATATCTATAATTCTTTTGAAATATTTTTTCTTGTAATTCATTGAAATTGATTTTAGGAGCTTTACTCTTAGGACCACCTGGTTGCGGTAAAACACTTTTAGCTAAAGCTGTTGCAACTGAGTCAAATGTTCCATTCTTATCAATGAATGGATCTGAATTCACTGAAGTAATAGGGGGACTAGGTGCTGCGCGTGTAAGGGATTTATTTGCAGAAGCTAAAAGAAGGTTTCACTGATTTTTATTTTGACAAACAAAGCAGTTATTAATATATTTAAACTTATTGTTATATTATCTGTTTCGGAAGAGCACCCAGTATCATCTATATAGATGAAATTGATGCAATAGGGAAGAAACGAGAAGATTCGTATAGCGAATCTGCTAACAGTGAATCCGAGAGAACATTAAATCAACTTTTAGTAGAAATGGATGGAATGATAGAGGCAAAGGATATTATTATTTTAGCCTCAACAAATAGAGCAGAAGTTCTAGATAGAGCTTTATTGAGGTGTGGTAGATTTGATAGACATATTTTAATTGATCTTCCGACTTTAGAAGAAAGAAAAGACATTTTTGATTATCATCTTCAGTCGTTATCATTGGAAGGCACTCCAATGAAGTATGCTAAATATTTAGCTCATCTTACTCCCGGTTTTAGTGGTATGTGTGTAATTCTCAATAAATTATTTGAATCTTACTTTTATTTTAATACTCTTGTTTTGAATGGTATTTTTGAAGGAGCTGAGATAGCAAACGTCTGTAACGAGGCTGCATTACACGCAGCAAACGAAAAAAAAGTTAAAATCGATAATAATGATCTCATGTATGCAATTGATAAAGTATTGGGTGGTTCAGTGAAAAAATCTAGTACATTGACACCTCCTGAGAAAGAAGTTATTGTTTATCATGAAGCTGGTCATGCAGTAGCAGCATGGATGTTGGAATATGCAAATCCTTTAATTAAAATAACAGTAGTACCAAGAACAAATAAACAATTGGGTTTTTCTCAGTATTTTGATTCAAATCTAAAACTTCTAAGTTCAAAACACCTTTTTGAACGTATGTGTGTACTATTAGGCGGTAGAGTTGCAGAAAATATAATGTTTAACAAAATTTCAACTGGTGCGCAAAATGATTTACAAAAAGTAACTGATATGGCATATCTCCAAGTTCAACAATTTGGAATGAGTCCTTCTGTGGGTTTGCTTTCTTTTGATAAAGAACTAACGAGTACGGTAAGATATATTTATAATTTACCAAATGGTAGTAGTATACCACTGATTTATATTTCCAATTGAAATTATCAACTAGAAAACTAAAAAACCATATAGCAAGAAGCTAGGAAGTTTAATGGATGCGGAGGTACGAAGAATAATCGTTGAAGCATATAAAACAACTGAGAAGTTATTACAAGATAATAAAGATAAATTGATAACTGTATGTATGATTACTATATATATAATATACCTAAGCAGTTTTCATAATTTTTTAGACACCGTTTCATTAATTACTAAATATTACAGCCTTCTGCTTGATGAGTATTTAGTATTATTCTACTACAGCACATAGAACTATGTTAATCTCCTTAAATATCTAATAAATTTCCTTTCCTGAATTTATAGTTGGCTGAAGAACTTCTAAAGAAAGAAACCTTGACATACAAGGACATAGAAGCATTAATTGGACCTCCACCTTTTGGGAAAAAGAATATTGCAGAATTGGAGGAGTATAATTCAGGTGTGGAATAAATAAATGTTAATAAAATATACGACGTTTTCCAAAATATCTCTACAGTACTAATATGTAACAGAAGAAATGCTATTATTATGTTTTATTATGTTAATTTCTGTAATAACGATTCACTTGTATAACATATGTAATGTTTACTTTTAGAAATAATAAAACAATAACTACAACTTAGTGACAAAACTTTTACAAAATATTTTACGAAATCAACTCAATATATAAAATTATTCCTTTATTATTTAAAATTTTGTGCTGTATATGGGAAAGATAAAGAATAAAAGGGAAAATAAAAAAAGAATATATATATAGATAATTATTTCATTGTTTACTGTACGTTATTTTCCATAACTAATAGAAATAAGTATGAAGTGTTACTTTTACAATACAACGCATATAACATACCATTTTTGATATTTCAACAAAGGCTATATGAAATGTATCAATTTTTCGATATGAAATAAAAATAAACGAACGTAAAAGGTTAAGATAACTTATATATGTATTCAATAATATTAAAATACTTTTTAAAATAGATGAAGTACATTAAACATATCTTTGTTTTTGTGATTCCACATTATAGGTATAATTCTTATTGACTCAAATAAATAAAAACACTTTTGATTTGTGCTTTCAAAGTCTGAACTTCTTTAAACACTATATCACATGTAATAGTAATTAAAACTCAGATGGAACAATGAGATCCTTAATAGCACCATTGAGCGCACGATCTAAATGTGTACCATTCCAATATATCTTTCCACATTGTTCACAAATGTAAAAAACTTCTATATCCTGTAACACCTTCATTGGTACTTTGTCAATTTGTATTCTTGCTTGGTATTTCGTTGAACATGTATCAACATCCATAGAATTCGTACTAAGTATCCATGTACGATCCTCGCGTTCCAATTGGTTGTTCATAAAAGTATCGTATTGTAAATCGTTACTGCTTGAATTCGTTGCTATAGCTGACTGATATGTATTGTTTACATGATCTGATGGATTTGTATCAATTCTATAATTATTTTTACGTGTTATTTTAACATAACTAAAAGAAGATAAAATCCTATTAACATTATTACCAATATTTAATGCATAGTTTTAAGAAGAAAAAATGTGTAATGAACCTTTTTAAAAGTTTATCCATTAATTGCTTTGAAGCTTTCACAAATTCATCACTGTTACAATCTTGGCATCGACTAAATATGTCTCTATGTGTAACTATAATTTTAAAGTACTTTAATACTTCTCTTAGCTGAGCATCAGGATTAGCTGCCATTACAAAATAACAATCCTCAGGTGGTATATACTGTGAAAACTGTATAATGTAATTAAAATAATTAAGAATTAACAATAATGAATTACCAATAATAATGAACCTAATGAATGAACTTACTCTTAAATATTCCTTATTACGCGTCAGAAGCACCCTTTTTTCATAAAGTGCTACTTGAACAGATCGTTCTCCTCTTTGATCAAATGCAAAATGAACGCAATCGCATCCACACATTCGTAATTTACTTGTTAACCCACCTAACATTGAATCACAAACTACACGCCATTGATGCACTGGTATGGATTCACGTTTAATTATTTGTTTGTAATGTTGCCTGTTTAAATTCATGGACCCCATTCTTCGTGGTAATTGTATTGCTTTGTGAAAAGAATGATGATCTTGATTATTTGATTTCCAGAAATTATTCCTCAATCTTCTTTGCGGCGAATCTCTTTGAAAATTTTGTTTATCATAACTGAATTCTTTATTTTGGAAGGAGTGGGACTATAATAAAATGTTTATAAAGTACTATGGAGAATAAACGAATTATTTATTTAACAGAAGTTCTACTTTATTAGAAATACAGTAAATTATGGAACTACCTTTTGTGCAGGTTTCCTCGTATTTTGTTCTGGTGATTGATGTGGTATATGTTGCACTTCCGAACACACATCATAAAATGGTATGTCCAAATGTTCACATTGAATTTCTAATGTTGCATATATTTCTAACAAACAGTATGCATCTAATGCTGTAATATAATAATATATAATTATTATATTTGATTCTTGTATGTAAATATATATTGTATTATAATAAAGAGAATATATTGGATTGACAACTAAGTAATTGCGGATTTTGTCATTAGGTGGTATTGACAAAATCCGCAATCACTTAATTGCCAACCCAATATGTTATATTATAATAAAAACAACAGCAAAAAAAATTACAAACCAGCATATATTATTTGGCTTTCTCTTAGAGGTCTCTGTTCCCAATTAGAAAACTGATCAGATTTATTTAGTTTCTGTCCAAGACAAAGTTCTACAAGTTTACTCAAATTTTTTTTAGTAAATTGTTCATCATTTTCATGTGGAAAAACAAATTTATAATCTTCTACTAATTTTTTCCATAAGTGTACAATATCTAAATAACCTTGTCCACATATTTTTATTTTTGAAAATGCAGGCAAACTATTGCGTATAACTGTTATATCTTGTGCTATTCCAAATCCTATATCATAAATTCATGAAAATATACACGAATAGAAATAATAATTAGAATATACATTTATTAACTAGAAGAAGCTTACCAAGCTTTAAAATGTTTCTGTTTTCAAATAGAGCTTTGGATAATTTAATCCATAACTCTGTTAACTTGTTTCCTATTGTGGTTACATCTAAGATGTATACATTAGCTTTGGTAGCTATTTGTATTAAAGCTAATTCTGTTTGTTTCGTACCTAATAATTACAATAAATTTTGTAATTATTTTTTATTACATTCTACTGAAAGAAATTAAACCATTAACTTCAAATATTACCAAAGCATGGTTTCCATTCTAAATCAATACCAACAATAGAGACATCTCTTAATCCATTATCAAGAAATTCTGCAAAACTACAAAGATCATTTACTACTTTAATAGAATCTCTTGATAATTTCAATTCATGATAATTCATAGGATCATTGTCAATATTCAAATCATTCATCTTGCTAGTTGAAGGTCCTTCATTTATACCTACATAATGAAATCTTATAAATAATTGAAACAACATATAATATTAAAGAAGAGTTATTATTGCTCTCACATTCATTTTGTTCCTCTTCATATATAAGTGCCCATGGCCACTTTTCTCTAGGTACGTTAAATTTTTTAGCCCAATATAAAGCTTCAGCTGCATCTTTGGCATTCATTATCATCTTTATTGTAGCAAGTTGTAATGTATGATCATTTCCTACTGCATCTTCTACCATTTCCCTCCAGCTAGCAGTACCTTGATTTAAAAACAGTTAATCTTTTATTCACACTATTCCGTGATTTATATTATGTAAAAAATTAACATACTTAAACTAGATTCCACGTAACGTTTATACATGAGGAACTGTAAACCACCTTCGCATCTTTTTTTATTTAAATTAGAACAAAGTTCTGGTGGAAGATTATATACTTTGATAAAACGTGCTATTAATTTTGTCATGGGTTTTGTATTTGTTGTTGCCATCTTTACGTCTGGTATATTATGTTTTCTATAATATATTAAAGATATTATGCTTAAAACTTCTTTTATTAGTTCATTATTGAAACTTACATAATTATATCATTTAACATGGCAGTCATGTTATTTTCAGGTCCAATTAAATTATCCAAATACAAGACTAGAACCTTCTGCAAATGAGGATAATTTGCTAAAAAATCTTCTACAACTATTAACTTATTCTGCAGAATAAGTGGTAATAGTAATGTTTCTGGATTGGCAAAATAATCTTGTAATTCCAATACAACTGCATATTGTGCTGCTTCTTTGTATTTTTTTTCCTTAATGACTTCCTACAAGAATATACAATTTTTTAATTAAATAATATGTTATATAATAATTGGAAAGTTAAATATTGTAGTCTAAATAATACCTTTATTATAGGAAGAAATTCCTCCTTGTGTTCTATGAATTCATATGTAACAGCAACCATTTTAATGAATTCCATATTTTTTTGTTTAATAATTAATTGAAATGTTGCTAATTTTATTTCTACATCTAGGAACAGTTTACGTATTGGTTTCTCCAATTTCAACCAGTTAGCAAATTCTTCTATGACTATAACCCATAAAGAGATATTAATTTATCTTTAACATCACAGAATTTTTACAGTAATCTGCACAACAGTATCTATATAACTATGTATAAAAACTGTGTACTCAATTTTAATACTATTTCCCTATATACTTGCACATAATAAATATAACTTAGTAATGTCATTTCATTTATATTATATGTAAATAAACCTGTAAATGCTAATGATGAATTCTTTTTTATATGTTTAAAATCTGAAGTGTTCACTAATAATCGTATTGTGCTTAAATATGGATCAGGTGCGCTGTCAAAATATTCTATTAATGTTTTGCTTATAACATCACCCTTTTTCCCTGTAAAAATATGTAACAAATAAATTAATAATCACTAATAAATTTTATTGTTACAGTATATAATTGTCACTTACATAATTGCCATATAGATTCTAAAGATTTGAGCCATTCTTGTGTAGCTTTGTCCACATTTGAAAAAAATGTTAAATCTTTTTCATTTTTTGCGGACAAAAATTCTATCGCTGATAATAAATCATCATTACTTTTAGATTCTGAAACTGAGCCTGACATTGCTTGCATTGTTATATACTAATAATATATCGAAAAACGTAATAAAACTAAAGTATTTTGTGGTCTGTATTCTTTCAGATTAGCACAAAACTTGGTAAAAAACAATTGTATCGACACGTTATGTCAATGTTTCGCATAGACGTCGACAGGAAAGACACATTTCTCAAGTTTTCGATAGTTAGATTGTTATATACACGAAGTAAAACGATAACATTAAAATTCCCTACACGGCTCAATTTCTGTAATTATTTTATTTACTTTTTTTCATAATTTTTTTTCAAATTTTAAATAGAGTGTATGTATATATCGAATCATAAATAAAATATGAAAAAGAGAACATTTTGCAAATATTCTCATTATTAAGACAATTATTATAATTCTAAAATTCATAATTTTGGAACACATGATTGACATCATCTGTATTTTGTTTATGATCAGTCACCGCCTATTGGCATATGATATCATTGAAGCTTATAAGTGAGAATGTAATGAAACGTAACAAAAAAATTTGTGCCCTCTAATGACGACTTAATTTTTCTTGAAAGTAGTGTTTACATGGTTTTCGACTATTTCAAACATGATGAAACATAAGTTACCGGAAAATTGGAGTATACGGAATTCAAAGAGATATCCGCATAAAATATATTATTTTAATGAAAAAACAAAGCAATCATCTTGGGATATCCCGACAGAAGATCAGACAGAACAAGTAATTTGATATTTCATTTTCTTTTATTTTTAATTAATACTAATGGTAATAGGAAGTGGATGATATTTTATTAGCCCTTTTAAAATTGTACTGCCTGTTCTAACCTATAGATTATAGTAAGTTATCTTTATTATATATTTTTGCATATTTTTAGCTAGTAATACTTCTCATATATAATTTAATTATAATTCATAATCTCTGTTATAATTATAACGTAAAAAATTATTTGTTTAGGTTGAAAAGAAATTAGGTCGATCTGCTAAAAAACGTAAACAATCACAAAAAATGAACTTACAAAATGATGAAGATAATGAAGCACAGTTTACTGTTTCTGAAAGAAATCCATCTGAAGGGAGTGCATCTGATAAAGAGATCACAAGAAGAAATATACTTACTGCTAAACGTTTCCATAGGCAAACACAAACTAAAGCTAATGAAGGAAAGGAAACACCTCAAATGAAAGAAATTCGTCAGAAAATGTTAAAAAAAAGAGAAAAAATTATTTCTAGAAGTCCTCAGAGTTCCAAATCAACTAAAGATGTTTCAAAATCACCACCTTCAAGGCTTGGCAAAATTAGTCCACTGTCACAAAAAACTGATGTTTATACATACTCAAAAGAATCTTATACGCCACAAATGCAAATACTTTTAGAAAAAAGAGAGGGAAGGACATCAAAAAGCAATCCTAAAAAAAAGACAGAGGAAGACAGAAGCAATGTGATATATAAAGGAGAAAATCCAATTAAGACACGGTTAAGAAATCAAAATGTATCTAAGCAAAAAAGTGTTTCAGAGGTTTCATCTCCCTCAGAAAGCAGAAGCCAGAGAGAAGTACAAAAAGGTCCAAAAGTTGGTTAGTATGTGGAAGAAAAAGTTATACTATGTTATTTTCTATAGTTTTTTTATGTACATGGTTAAAGTTAAAGTCAAAAAATACTAATGTAAATCATATATTACATAGCCATAGTAATAGAAAAAATATTGGTAGGCAAAAGAAAAAGCAGCAATTTGGGTGAAGATATTCCAAAAGTGCAAGGTCAAAAGTCTATGAAAACAAATTTAGGAAAAGAACGTATGGAAAGATTGAAAACAAGCCTATCATCACAGCAGTGTGATGATAATCTGAGTCATAATAGTCCTACAAGTTCTACTCCTGCAAAGAAATTTAGTAAGTGTTGTAACAATGTTTTTGATGTCATAAATTAAAGTTTATTCTTAGTATTTAATTTCTTGAACAATTATAGACATGCCATGCATTTTTAAAAATACACAAGTTAGATTGGAACGTTTGGAGGAGACACATGTAAATAATAAGATTGCTAATAATAAAAGTGTATATACTCGTGAGATAAAGGGAGCAGCAAATGCATCTAAAGATCCAATAACAACTGTAGATAATATAATAAAATGGGCCTATGAAGATTCTGTTTGTGAAGAAATGCCCATGCCAAGTGTTTATAAAGACGCGGAAGTTAGATTGGAACGCTTGAGAGAGAGATGTTCGAATGATAAGATTGCCACTAATACAAATTTAAGTCCTCCCAAAGTAAAAGAAACAGCAAATGCATCTAAAAATCTAATAACAACTTCAGATGATTTAGTAAAGTCAGCCTATGAAGATGCTTTTTGTGAGGAAATGGACTGGGAACCATTGGAAGATGAAAAAATTATGTTTGAAGTAATGTCAAGTACTTTTATAAATTTTATTCAGTTGTCATATATAGATTATTATAATGAATAATAGATATACAAATGTTAAAGTATGGCTTATATTTACATTATTTAGGTTCAAGCTGTTAGAACTCAACTTTGTACAGAAAACAATGTAAATACAACTTGCAATATCCCTAGTAATACTTCGAAATATCCCTTATTATCAGAACAACAAGCAAAAAGGCATTTGTATATTGTTGTTGATACAAATGTTTTTCTGTCAAATATTGATGCTGTTGAATTGGCAAGGGAAGCTATTTTTAAAACTTATGATCATTCAATAATTACAATACCATGGACTGTTATACGTGTAAGATTCCATATTTTTTTATTTATTTTGCTATTTCCTAACATTTGTAGCTTTCATAAATAATCTATTACAGGAGCTTGATTATATTAAAGACGATAATGGTAAATCAAGACCAATATCATTATGTTTCAATGCAAGGAAAGCCATCAATTACATTAATAAACTTTTCTCTTCTAAACAATCTTACGTAATTGGTCAAACACCAGAAGATGTTGCAAAAAATAAAGAAAGATTTTCTATCGACTGTCCAGATGATGAAATTCTACAGACTTGTTTACAAATTCGTGATTTAGGGAAATCCGTGGTAAGTTATAATATAACATACTGTTATCAAAATATTTAAATGTGACTTTATATTTTGGTTCTTTATTATTCAGGTACTATTATCTTATGACGTAAATCTTTGTAATAAAGCGATGATTTATGATATTGTGACACTTGGAAGAAATGATCCCCTTGAAAAAGTCGACTATCTTAATGCCACCAATGTAAATAAACCATTGTCTAATTCTAATAATGGAAATCGAGAAAGAATCAGTTTGAATTCCACATCAATTATGTGTGAGGAATTGCAGTTATCTGATGAAATATATGAGGACATAAAAAGTGTTATAAGAGACTTTCTAACAGTGGTAAGCATAAAGATGATATATGTTATAATTAGGTAATATAAGAGAAATATATTATATATGTCAAACCATCGTCGTAATATACGGGTCCGGGTTGATATCGGAGTAAGGATTTGGGGTATGCGATGAACCTTCACTGAAACTATCCATCTTCTTACGCAGTTGAAGTGACGTTTATTAACACAAATAAGGATATTACAGAGTTGACAAGGAATCGCGATGATTAGGCATTAGTGACACTGGTCTAAGACTCGATAACGAACCCGCGGTCAATGGGATAGTTGGTTTAATTTTTCGTCAAAGTCTAAGTTGGAATTTATATCAAACGTGGAGTAATCACAGATAGTAAGGCGTTAGTTAACTCGTCAATGAACTCGTACACTCGTTCATCCCGTGACCGCGGCTACGTTCGGCGACTGATTGTTGCCTCGAGCCCAAGCTCATTATCACAGATCTCAAACAAATACAATTGGATAGAATAACGACAATTGTTTAATTATGGCTATGGTAGACTTTAGATTATAATTTTACGGATTTTCCCGAAGTTCCAAAGGGAAGGCTCCGGTGTCCTTTCATCTCCGACATATATACAGGGTGGTTGGTAACTGGTGGTACAAGCGGAAAGGGGGTGATTCTACGCGAAAAAAGAAGTCGAAAATATAGAATAAAATTAAAAAAAAATTTTTTTTTTAATTTTTTCATGGAGACAACGATCTACAGTGAGATCCGTTACAACGAGACGTGATAAAGTGCTCGCGTACCGAGCGAAAATTCAAAGTCGATTTTTTCGAAAACAAAGCCTCAAACGAAAAATTTTTATTCTATATTTCCGACTTCTTTTTTCGCGTAGAATCACCTCCTTTCCGCTTGTACCATCAGTTACCAACCAGCCTGTATATATATGAATTAATAGTAATTTTTTTACAGATAGTCAGTAAAGAAATGTATGCTTTATATGGATCATCTTGGGAAAAATATGTTATTATAAAACCACCTTGGACAACTGTGACTGTTTTACAGTGTGCTGTAAAACATTGGATAGCTGCTACAAGTGAATCATTTCGAAGAGCAGCAGAATATATTTTGAAAGAATTATTACAGATATTTAAAGATATATCTGGTAATTTTGTTTCTATATTTTGAAAAAGATCATCGTTTCGGAGATTTTTATTAATGTTTAAATATTTTTCTCTTTAAGGCCCAAAGACTTTGAAGGAAAATAGTTATATCTTAGACAAATTTAATGATTTGGCACAAATGGTTAATATAGATAAACATTCAGTTTTAATGTTACGAATATCTAAAAAAATTGATGTAATTATTCTCACAATTTCTTCTATTAATATCATTGTAAAGTATTCTGAAATAATTTGCATTTTCTTAACGGTATCATTTTTTAGGAGTTAAAAGACAAATGTCGTGAATATGAATCTCAAATAAATAATCACAAACTATGTAATGTTATCGGAGTTGAAAATGATGTCGAGGAACAAGAACGAAGAGCACAGAAAGCTTTTCAGTATTTTGAAGCAGCATATGTTTACGCCCGGGATATGACGTAAGTTTTCTAATTATATTTGTTTATGATGTATTATTGATATTTATTCATTTATATGTACAGTGGTATAACAGCCAAAACAATAGGAATGCCTTGCACTTTGCATTACAATGTTCCTAATCCAGTTCCATCTGTAGAATTTATAAAAAAAACAATACCAGAAATTGCAATGAATGTAAATAAATTAGAATGCAATCTAAGCGCGTAAGTTGTTTATTAATAAATTATTTAACCACTCTTTTATATGTATACATAGTAACAACCATATTTTATTGCAGTGTAATAGAACAAGTCAAAAATTCTTGTACGGATTATCGAACACTGATACATTTATATCAGACATTGATAACGTTTCTTCCTGAGAATGCATTAATAGCACTGAAGTTAAACGATGTTAAAATAGAGCCTCTTGATGTATATTGTTGCGTGAAACGAAAGGAGGACGTACTGAATAGAGGTCTACGTCAGCTCCAAGAACTCAATATTCATTTTAGTAGATTAGCAAACTACTGATGTACATAGATGTTATAAACCGACTAAAATTCTTCTGAATTCAGCTACATCCGTTTTACATAATGTATATATACAAGCTTTTGTTCAATTCAGTGGTTTAGATATCACATATGTATAACATAATGTAATATTGTTTGTACGGTGCATGGTGTTTTTTCACGTAAAGTATTAACACCACAAACACTTTTACTAATATTTCTATATTATAATACAAGAAATAACTTTTGTACAAGGTGGAAAATAAAAATGCACAGCCAGAATAGCAATAGATATCAAATAATGTTCCCTGGCAATTTGTAATAAAATAATTTGACAGTGCTCTACCGATCGAGCATTATCTCTGTAAATTTAATTTCTATACAACTTTGGAAATCCTCCTGGAGGTGGTTGCAGCCAGTTTTCTTTCGAATAGGAGGTGTGTTGTGTCTCGATTACGTGAAACGTGTAAGCGTGCCTTGATTTATCGTTTTTGTTTGGATGTGAAAAATGTACTACTTGTCCGTGAATGAGAATGCAGGTTCCTTTGCTAACTGGGACTGGTCGAAAATTACTAAGCTGATAACAAGGTGCGGCTCTGTCGTAGACTAACAGTTCCTTGGATTCTGGATCCTTATTCCTTACATAACGTCGATGAACACCGCTCTTGTGAGAACCTGGTGCAATCCATAGACATCCATTTTCCTGCGTGGCATCTTCCAAAGCGATCCAGAAACCAACAAGCTTCACTGGTTCCGTGTACAAATATGTTGCATCTTGGTGCATTATTACTATTATGAAATTAATTTATATTTAGATGTTGAAAATTAAATTAATTTAACGAATACAAAAAAAAAAGTAAGAAATATTTGTTTCTCTTTACCTTCTGATCCAATTCCTGGATTTTTGTAAATATACATCGACTGACAAATGGCTGGTTCTTGATAATCCAATTGGAAAGCTGCTTCTTTAACTCTTTCATCAAAAGTATATTTTTTGAATGTAGGGTGAAGCCAGTGCAGGGCGTGACCTACCTGTAATTTTGTCAAAGGAAACATTTGATATTTATATAAGTAATTATTGTAAATGTTTATTATTATTTCAAATTAGTATCTTCTATTTTACCTTATTTAAGGACACTCGAGGATGAACTTTCAATTTTCCATTATCGTCTAAAGCTTCAGTCTCAAAGAACACACTGATTTTGTTACCACTGTCCAGAAAATATTTATCTTTGTTCTGGATAATAGATAAATTCGAAATGTAAGCGTCGTGTCGATGATACTTAAATAAATAAGACATTTCCTTAATTCAACCCGTACCTGTTGCAATTCTATCGTATTGAAAACTTTCCTCTCATTTTCCGGAGGTAAGTTGGTAGTGAATTCTTCTCCGCAAGATTTGAGTTCGTCGATCTCTTCCGGTTGAAAGAAATCTTCCAGGACGACGAAGCCATTTTTCTCAAACTGTGGACATGAAAATGTTTTATCTCGTTATTAATCATGCTAATAGTGACGAGTTCGGATGATTCATTTTCGTCTGTATCTTTCGAAAGAACACGATATGTTTGGCACTAAATACTATTGATATAATTTATACGAGCATAACATTGGACATAAACTGTTTTGTACATAAATCAAGCTTGGCTTGGCTCTAGTTTGTAAACGAGCTGCCGAAGCATTACCAATTCGATTATTCACTTTTGATATTAAATTACATTCATATTATTTATGGTATTTTTCTTATATTATATTTCTTTTCCAAATATTTAATTCGAACGTCAACAACAACAATTATAAGTATAAACATTTCCATTTCCCTGTTTAGTTTTTAATTTACTCCTAATTATTTTTCAAGTTTGACAGGTAATCTATTTGACGACATTTTTCATTCTCCAGCTATTTAAAATTTAATTTCAGGGATAATAAATACAGAATGCGATCGAATAACATATATAATTAGGCACGAGGTGATTCCTTATCATAAAATAAGAACAAAATATGCAATAAAATTGTTTAATTTAAGATATAGTTTACGAGAAGATCGAGTTTGAAAATTTATCAAGTATACTTGAACATGATTAATTCCAGACTCGATAGGACTAAATAATCAACAGCAGATCATTCTACGTATGAAAATAAGTCGAAAATGCAGAATAATATTTTTTCTCAAGACGCTTTGTTTCTAAGGAAAATAAATTTAAAGATTTATCATACGCGTGCACTATGTCGATTCTTAACTAAATATATTCGAATTTTATTTTCTGGAAAATGAAGTCCCGAACGCAAGAATTTTATTATTTATTTATATATTATATATATTACTCATTTTCGACTTACACTTATGTATCATTTATAAATATACTTGATAAATTTTCAAACTCGATTTTCTTTTAAAATATGCCTTAAATGAATAAAATTTTATTGCATAGTTTGTTCTCACTTTCTCATAAGGAATCACCTCGTGCTCGCTTGTACATGTTATTCGACCGCATCCTGTATAATAAGACAAGGAAAAACATAGAAGTTCTTTTCCAAAAAACTAACGATTTACCGAAACTAAAATTTCTTTTTTACTTCAGGACTTTCCCACCTTTCCTCTTTCCCTATACAGGAATCGAATAATTCGGATAGATTCAGGGGCCCGTGGAAAAATCTCATCCCATGTCACGGCTGAATCAGACGAATGAGCATGATTCGTCCGGCCCAGAATAGAAAGGCGCGCGCGTAGGCGTTCATTCTTCTTCGTGAATGGACACAGTGCAGCCTTTCGTGTTTCACGGGTCCGCGAGTCTGCGTTTTATGTGGTCATTAGACCAAAGTAAGGTCGAGACCCCAGGACCCAGTTGTTCTTTCGCGAGAGACCGTATCTGAACTTTCCCTTCGTCCACCATTCACCACTTTGATAACGTACAATTAAAGTTACGATTACAATGAATTCGTGTGTTCCCACGAACTTTCTATACGACGAGTGCGTCAGACCGATGAAATATAAACCGCTCAGGAAAAGAGTTTCACATTGATCAACTCCACAAATTCGAAAAAGATCAGACAACGGTGCAAACGTTATTCTTTAAGATTCACGTTTTCAATACCATTGTGAATCGGATTTTTGAAAGGCGTTGCTTGCGATTACAGTTCACACGAGGATGCACGTAGTATTTCGCTTTCGGTTGCATCTTAGCGAGGGAGGAGGAGGAGGAAACGGAGGAAAAGAGTGGGTTTGTAAGCGTTTGAACGAGACGCTGCAGCGAGACGAGAGAGTAAGGAGAGGTGTTTTAACGAACAAGGCGTATGTAGAGCAGAGAATGCGCGTATTAATCTTCTAGTTTGTAGAAAGCGCGCGTCACTTTTAATTGCCGCTCGATGCGCCAAGTGGCAATTAGAAATGCGCAACGTGGCGGGAATGCGGGACGTTTGTATTTTCACGCCGAACTATTCATTCACCGATTACTAGAATCACGATATTATTGATTCCTTAATCGCCGTATTTCAATATACGTTGGATCGATGTATTTCCTATCAAATTTAAGTACCATTCATTTATTTTGATTGCCACTATGTAATTGTATAACAAATCCCTGTAACTTGGTCCATGATTATCGTAATTATCGTTTCACAAGCTTTAAAAATTTGTTTTCGAACAGGCAAGTAGACTGTTCGTAGTTAAATACTTAAATAAATGTTTCAGAAACTTTTTTATTCGTTGGAAATTCATGTTCTCATAGGTGATGTTACAATTAGTGTGATAAATGATCTTCCGTTGTTATAAAGGATTAAACGCATCATTAAAGAGAAGAACGATTGCATGGGTAATTATTAATGTATTTAGTAAAAGGACATTGAATGTGAACAAGTCTCTTAAACCGAGCGTGACATCCCATTAAAGAAATTAGCTGTTCTCTTTCTCTTTGCTAGAGGCATCGTGGTATTTCCGTTTCAAGAGATCGCGTGGGAGGACCAAGAATGACGTTTCGTCGTCCAAGAACACGGATGTAATACGCGTTGGCCTCCCTTGGTCGTTTAATCGTCACCTTAACCGGAATCTAAAAATGGATCGCCGGATCACAGCGTTGACCACGTGCATCCGATTATTATATATACGACTTATATATGTCTCGATCAGCGATTGGAAATTGTTTGACCGACTATATTGTCGTTAATAACGATATTAATGTCTAATATATATATATAAATATAATAATTAGACTATGCAATTATTTTTATGCATTTATTTAAAGGGAAATTTAAAGATGAAAAAATGCGCAGGGTTACAAAGTAGAGTTCTCATCGTGATATTAGGTGAAATAAACTTTTGTCTAGATTCTGTTGTTTCAATCGTGTTTGACAAAAATACGACTTTGCATAAATATCTGCAATCTAGCGGTCGTATTTGTCTGCCTCTGTTAAAATTTTACTCTAAATCATGATGTATTTTTGTATTCATGATTATGTGTACATATATAATGTACAATTTACCTATGTAAAATAAAGCTGTGATAAAATGAGTTGCCACATTTTTCTATAAAGAATAATTATGCGCTAACGCGATTTTAACTTGGTACAAAATTATTTGGACACAATTTACACGATTTGCGAATTTCGAGCATTAGTGAAATAAAGCCAGAAGTAACGATGATGTACTTAACAAGCGTATTAATTGCAGAGATAATAACTGTGTGTTGGTAAAACGTTGAATAAATTGACAGATCGTTTCATTATTACAAATATTGAATATTATCGTAATATTATCAAGACAAACAGTTAGTTAACTACTTAAACACTTCTACCAACAAACATTGCGATGAATCCGCCGGAAAGTCGTCTGTTAATAATAGTGACATAAATTATGCAACGATCACAATTTAGGTAAATTATTTCACTCGTTATTGTTTGTACAACATTCCGAATGTCATCATTCTTCCGAAGGATTTCCATGAAAACAATTTATTCAATTGTCAGACGCTCTGAATAGGTACAGAAAACAAATACTAGTAACGCAGATTGATACTACTTTCCGCAATGGAATATTTCAAATCGATCAATTATACGCGTAAAACCTAAGCGTAACAGTGATTCTACGAAGATATATCAATAACGTTGCGTAGTATACAAATGAATAATTTCTTGTGATCGAATGAAATCTTAGTTACGAAGGATTAATAATACAAATGTCTTAAAAACGTTAATTACTTAACAGAAATTACTTAAATATTACCATTATTCAGTAGATATCAACAATTTCATTTCAACGTGCAATCATCTGCAAAAGAATTTATTTCTTTTATTAAATCCTTTTGTGATCTCTGCTAACTATATACCTACTTGCATTAAATATCTTGCGATTCCTATATACATTTTCGGACTTATTTCAAACATTGCCAAAATAATTATGATAGTTGAGACTCATAATATTAATGAAATTTCAAAATATTTTGCATAACATATACAATATAAACATAAAAAATATTTACAAGCGTTCAAATACTTTCACGAATATATAAGAACGGTTAACGTTATTCTATATCGATTTGTTTGGGACGTGGTCCATAGTAGAAGGATGCTGACCTCCCTGAAACGATAGGTCGGGCTCGATTATGCCAGTCTTCTCCGATAACGGCACCGGCCATTGGTCTCTCAGCTCTGATTTCGTCGTCTCTTCCCTTTCGACAGAGACACTGTGTCGTTGGGATTCGCTTTTAGCGAGCCCGTATATAGCGTCGTGATCGTACACCGGATCATTCGATCGGCGAACGAGGCCTGGTGACCTTTGATAGGGCGATTAAGGATCGCGATCGATCGACTGCTACTTGTTTTTCTTTCGCGACGCGGCCGCTACTTGTAAACAAGCCAAAGAATATTTCAATGCTCGTAGATAGTCGAAACGAGAATACCGAGTCTTCGTCGCTTTTATTCTAGACTCCGATGTATCGTCGAGACGATTTATGATATCGAGCGTAATTTTTTGATACAGTGTGTTCGCGTTCCATGGTATCTCGAATGGGAGTTTAATTTCCGATAGAAAAATTGGATGGTTGAACTTGGAGGAGATTGTAATTTTCTACATTAATTATACGAAATTTGCTTTTCTGAGATATATGTTGATTAGTAAATATGGAATATTGTTTTAGGAATAAAGATTGAATTTGTGGAGAAGTACTTAAAATGTCGGCGACACGAACTGAATTTAAACGAATAATCTCAACGCTAAAAAAGGTAGAACGCTTATTAAGAGGCAAGGTAAGTCGTTTAAAAACACGAGCTGAATTTATACGATCTTATCTGATCTTACGTTGTACCTGCCAAGTTTCACGAACAAAGCCACAAGAAGAGCCAACAAAAATATTACATTCACTTCACGAACACAATATCTATCTTCTAATCAAAAAAATACAAATTTCACTGTATACTATCGTACGTTAACAAATTTTCTCTTTACCTACAAATTCTAACAAAAATACAAAACAAGATAAAATGCAAAGATAAAAAAAATTAACGACTGACAGGAAGAAAAATGATTTTCAAAATGTATGTAACTGACAAGATAAGAAGCGACTGTCGGAATATCGGAGAATTTAAACGCGGCAAAGTTCCACGTGGTCGCTATGGCGCGAACATTCTGTCGGACCTTGACTTCTGTTCGAAACAAGGTAACGGAGTCGTGAGCAGCTAACTCACCTGCGAGCGGATATCCTTCATCCTATTATGTCCGTCACAGCCGGTCTCGGACTGGTCGGTGGGATTTGCTGCGCAGTCGAGCGACCCTATACGTCCGCGTCCACGACTGAATGCTACTACGAAATGACTAGGTGAACCGCGAAGGCTGTGTGACGACGGTTGACTCGGGTCGAGTCGTGTGGAATCGAATCGAGTCGGCCTACGCGGCGCCGAATCGTATAGAGTCGTGTTGGGTCGGGTCGGGTCGAGTCGAGTCATCATTTGAACGCGTACGCGCCACGCTATGCCATTGGCTCGCTTCTTTAACACGTGTACGCGATTACGCATGCGTCGATTATGAACTTTTTACGCGGTTCAGTCATTATGGGGCAAATATATTATATTGAGTTAAATATATGTATATACATAAACTCGCGAAAGTATTAGAACATTCGTAGACATCTTTTACAAATATATTACGTGCATTATACGAAGCATTTTGAAATTTTATTAGTATATACCGCGTGGTATCAGACTTGGCTATTATGGTTATGATGGAATGATTTCTGCGTTTAAAATTAATCCAAAGGAATGCTTCTACACACGGTTGTATTATTATTTGCCATATATTTTAACCTACCCAAGGTGCTTTGTTTTTTAACGCCGTTACTGTTCTCGAATTTTTATCTCTCAATCGCGCTCCCGTTTCAGCGAATAAGCAAATTTTCGGTGGCTCAAGAAAAATATTGATGTATGAATCGTGTTTGAACGACGGCTCTCTCGTATTCTTTGTAAACTTAAGGGACTTTTTATGGTAGGAAAATACTATTTTATATTCTTTATTTATGTAGTTCACATAATATAAATTTCAATAGTAATTCACGTAAAACACGTATCTACAGTCGTACGATATGGAATTTTGTAAATTTATTGGCTGATACAGGTCTAACGATAGATCCTAAACTCGTTACTGCTTACAATTTAATCTGTTCTCTTACAGTCAATTTTCAAATTTACCAATGAATCAACTTCCTTCACTCAAAACTCGAACAGTCTTCCTGTTACTCACGCTTGCTTTTAGCTTTTATTTTGAACTAAATTTACTCAGACGTTCCGCCTAAATGCTACCCCTTACGTTACCTCATCGTTTCTTTTCTAAACGTGACTCAGCCAAAGACACAATTATTCGAAGTATCAACAGAATCTCCCACGTTACATTTTCCTCAGAATCATTTCTATCCGGAGAAAATTTCTAACACACTGTCCTACGTTGATCTCGATATCCAGAATAATAACGTATACTGAATAATAATATATCCTGACACTTTTGTCCATTCTTACTATAACGACATATGAATTTTATCAAAGCATGACGACAATATTTTTTATATTAATGAAGACAAGTAATTTCGAATAAAAATATAACAATTGCTCTCGACTTCTATAAACTTCCTGTTCTTCGATCCAAAATATGCGAGATGCAACGAATTCCCATGTTGTTACTCATTTGTTTTTCGAATGAAATGAGTCTCTCCAATTGAGATTCAGACGAATTGGACGTTGATAATCGGCGAATTACGTACTCGTTAAATCATACAGCTTTCTTCATAAAAGTATTCTCAAGAACGTTGCAGAAATTCACAAAAAAGTTCGTTGAATAGAAACAGAGATAGTCAGATACCACTTTTCTCTTTTATTTCTATTCGACAACGTAGGTTATTTCTTACTTGTTTAAAATCCAAACGAGATAAATTAAACGAACATTTTTGTTCTTTTTATTTTCTTTTTGGACAATATAATATCTTTTCTCGTTTACTCAGAATCCAAATGTGATAAACCGAATTAACACCTTCCTCTTTCTCCATTTTTCTTTTTCTTTTTCGTCTCTATCTAAAAAAAATATATATATAGATATATAGTTTTGCTTGTTTATTTAAAATTTGAACATGACATAAATTTTTCTGCTATCGTTAGAAAATGATGTTAGATGAGAAAAAGCGACACAAAAGTATTAAAGGCAACGCGTATCTTCACTGATCGGAGTATTAAGAATTTATGAATGTACGGTCCTATTTGAAAATATCTGTTTGAGAATGTCAGGCAAAAAGTTATTATTCGTCGCGATTGCCGAAATGGAACGAGCAAAAAAGCTGACGGGACGGAAGGGTTGAAAACACCGACACCCTATTCATCCCGTGTTTTTATCAAGTCGCAATAATCGTTTACGTTTTCGTTTTCTGCCTGCGACAGAGCCTTCCGCGTCCGGCGTCGGCCAATAAAATAAGATTTTTGCTCGTAAGATTAACATATTAACGAGTGACGCGCGAAACGAACTTCCCACCTTGCGCCTCTTCACTTTATCCATTCTTCTCTCTGGTGAGAGAATGTAAAAAACTCGAGGGACTTCCAACGCGATCCTTTCATTCGCCTAAAGGGATGGAAAGAATAGAAAAGGAAGAACGTAAAGGTATTACGTTTAAAAAAAAGATTGAGAGTCCCGTTAACGATTAACGATATTCGCGTTCTAGCAAAGCATGAAAGTGCTAAACTCGTTAAATAACTTGAACAAGTTTACGAGATAAGCGATAAAACTGTAACGTTTGATGTTTTCTGCTCCGGTGAACACGTACGCACGCATATCTATTCGGCAAAATTTATCGTTACCTTAAATCTGTAAAGATATCTAATAATTAAGGTAACTTATCAACTAAAAGTGCAAAAATTCCAAGGAACACTTCTGATACGTGTACTGTTTAGAAAGAATCAATAAAAGTTCAGCGGGATGTAACAAATATTCTTGAACAAAAGAAAGAAACAGAGAAAACATAGTAGAAAGCACAGAGAGCGTTGGAAAACGTAAAAATAGAGATATCACGAAAAAGCGACGTAAAAATGCAAGGAATAAAAAGACCTCTTTTTATCAAGAAAAACTGGGACACTCAAATCACCGTGTATTCGCTCGAATTAATTTCTTCTTCATGCAAATTAAAAATTATCTACAGGTATTGCACGGTAAGAAGAGTGTAAAATAAGTTAAACCGCTATCTTAGCAAAACTATAGATCCGTGTAAAATTTTTCTTCCGACTTTCATGTTCAAATTTCCGGTTGTACGTGAATCTTACGTTTTTTTATATGTTTGATTAATTTCAGGAAATCGATCGCGTATATGAGATAGATCACGTATACGTAGACGAGCGAGTTGCCGATTCATCCGCGCAGTGTATCACGGGAAATGACCCCGGCGGCGATGATTTCCCCGAAAGAAATAATTTATCCGCATCAAATCGCGCAGAAGAACGATTTATCCGTCCCGCGACGCGGACTTTCCGCGCTGAAGAAATATATTACATGGCTTATCGCGACCTGACTATATTTCCAGCCAGTAGTATATCAGTACAGGTGACGCGACCTCGTGGCCCTTATATCTGGGCATGTTTATGCAATTTCATATTTCTATGAATGGAAGTAAAGAAGTGGTTCCTAAATAGATATTTGTTGCCAAGCTCGTTAAATGTTAGAACGAACGTTTTACCTTGAATATATGTAACAATAAAAGAAATTTGTAATGCGCGAAAACGTATAAAACATCGAAAGTATACCTTTTACCATATTTATTAGATAAAACAATTTTCTACTTAAGTTCCATATTTTACATTATTATTATTGTATGTATATATATATATATGTCGGAGATGAAAGGAAAACCGGAGCCTTCCCTTTGCAATTTTGAGGAAGCCTTCTAATGCTTTAGCCTAGATTTTATCATAACTGTAATTAAGCAATTGTCATTTGTAATTGTTTGACATTTGTGAAAGCGAAAGTGGGTTCGAGGTGACAACTGGTCGCCGAACGTAGCCACGGTCACGGGATAAACGTTTTGCCTGACGAAGGTGTGGATCGGTTGTATTGTTCTCCCTAGAAACCACATAGAATTGTACTTTAGAGATGTCGATATAATGGGACACACGTTGTATTAGGAATCAATCTCCAGACAGAAATTGCCTAGTATCGGCGTTTGGATCTTTCTCGATGTTTCCAAAGAGTATACAACAAACTTTTGACAGAAATTGCCTAGCAACAACGATTGGAACCTTCTCGATGTCTCCAGCGAGCATCTAACAAACAAATGCAGTCGTATAGCGAAAAAGATTTTCATCAGATATTCATTCGTGTGATCGCCTTGGAAAGTGATACATCAAGTAATTTACCGAGTGATTCAGCAAACGTATTTTTGTGTTATAAAAATTATTTTGAGTTATCCCGTTGACCGTGGATTCGTTTGAACCCCGGAACATTGTTAATAGCGTAAATTAAATTCATTATTCGTAAGATATATTATCCGTTCCTCTTATTGTTCGTTAAAACTTATTATTCTTTAATCTAATTATTAATTAAACTTATCATTTGTTAATCATATCATTTATTAAACTCATTATTCATAGTATTTTGTAAAATCTTGTTTATTCGCGAAAATATATTCTCTGTTTTGTAAAACAATGGCTAATTCAAATGAAGAATCATTACGCGACTTAAATCCTAATGATAACCCGACATTATATATAAAATATGAGTTAGCAGAAATATTCAAAGTCTAACCATTCGTTACGCTACTTACATTGGGAATTAAAAGATGTTTCCAATCACGGCACGGTGTTGATCGGTGACGTTTTACCAAATTTTTGAACGCGATTAAAATAAGATCAATTTCATGGGCCAGAAAATTCTCGACTACGAGAGTAGCAAGAATAACATTGCCAGAGAAAAATTTGCAAGCGCAATATAATATTTCGCGAACGTTAAATGTAATGGTGCAGTATATATTTCAATCTATTGCAGCTTTCAGAACAAGATACATATATGAAATAAAATTTGCATAGCAGGCAATATATACGCTCACCGTGGGTCCCAGGTAGAAAAACGATTAGACTTCCTTTGGTTGCGACACGAACGAGGAAAGCCGCTCGAAATCAAGAGACTCGACCGGAATAAAGTTCGCAGGAATTGTGGCGCGCGCGGGTGCCATTTGACTGCTAGCCAAGCCAGACGCCGACTTAGTTTCTTTTTAGACCGTAAGGCTTAGCTGGTGCAGCATTATTGCGCTATTAACGCCGGGTCGTCGTTGGTGCAGCTGCCCGGAACGAGATGCAACTACCCTTTCGTATCATCCATCCCTCCTCTCGAGAAAGGGGCAGGTTACGACTATTTCTTGATAATCCGGATAACCTGAAGCGGATGTACAAGTTGTGGGGGAACGTTGGTATTTTGCCAAGGACGCAGTGTCGGAGACTTTGGTGGTTAGGCACACCTGAACGGTCCAAACTATTTGCAATTCCTTCTCTTCTAACGTGTTATTGGCTGTTTTGGTCGGTGTCCCTCGTTTTGTTAAAGCTTTTGGTAAATCTTAAGGATAGCAAGAGATCGTGTTTTTAGTCTTCGACGATTGATAAATAGCGTTTGCTAATTTTCACATTAAAGTTGTGCAATTTTCTACGGAGCAAGTCAACGACGAGTAACGTCTTGTTTTCGAGTGAAAAGTAAGAAAGACGGATAAGAATTGGGGAAACGAACACAGCAGGAATTGGATCGGCAGATATTCGATTCGGGGCAGAAGAAAAGAAACAAGGACACAATAAAACAGCAAGCGAAAGGAAGAAAATACGATCGATTAAAAAAGAGGATAAAAGAAAGAATGAAGCGGATTGGAAAGCGAGGAAATGATGTAAGGACGAGGGGGAAGAAAAAAGATAAAAGAGGGATAAACGGCGAGAACTGGGTCGTAAACGTTCGTTTTAGAGGGATGACGGGATAAGAGACACTGATAGAGAACGAGAACCAAATAGAAGACGAGGCACGGAGAAGTCTAACGTATGTACGAATGAGAAAGGATAAAACAGGGGATTAGGGGAACGAAAGAGGACGAAAAAAGAGGCGGAATGTGGAAAAGGTAACGCTATAATAAAAGGAAAATAAGAAAGACCCGATGAAAGAGAATTCGGGAAGCGAGATTGATGAAAGGTGAGAGGAAGGATGAGGAAAGGGAGAGGGGATGAAAAAAAAGGAAAATGACGCGGTACAAAGCGGAAAACGAGAGAAACGCGTGAAAAGAGGAAGGAAAGAGGTAGCAGAAACAGGAGGTAAACGAAACAAGGATAAAGAAACACGCGGCTCGACTAACAAAAAGAGAAGCTTTATTCAAAACATCCCATAAAAGCTGCCAGTAATAGAGAAACGCATTCGAGCGAACAGCTTTCTCATTCTGTTTCCTATTTTCGCATTTACGATCACCGTCGAAGAATACACGCGCTATTGTTCCTTTCGTTCCTGTTTATTAAATCTGCTAAGATACTTTATTTCATGCACGTAACGTTAGAATGATCGTCGAGAATGTTCTGATCACTTTTCAGAGTAATTCACCCAAGAATTATTTAACAGCTATTTACTATTACAGGATTTTAAAAAATAGATCATTTCTAATAAACTAGAAACATTCGTATGTATAGAATGTACACGGAACAGTTGTTCGCAGGCAACAGAGTCGTGAAATAATGGGGCAGAAAATCTGGTTTAAAAATATTTACATCTAACAATACTTCGAGTTTATGATATTTATGCTGTACGGTGTTGTTGGCCGTAGCAGAATAGCGAGATAGAAGTGGCACAAGAATTGTAGCCGAAAGAGTTAAGGCAAAACGCTGAATAAAAGTGTCATACGAACGACGAGGTGACCACCGTGTATGCGAAGCAAAAACACAACAAAAGGGAAAGACGAGGGCGAAACCGGAGAAAAGCAGAACTTTATTCGAAGCTCGTAGGTGGCCAATCTCGTAAAAACCGTCACTGGTAACAAGGAAACGGCGCGACCGGATCGAACCGATAATACGAATTCTGTACGAGAAGAAGCGAGAGACGTTAGCCCGCGTGGGGTGAATTTGGCTCGGGTTGATATTGAACTAATTATCCGGATTAGCGTACCGGCTGGTAACGCGATTTCTGGATTATATTTATTGACTGGAGACTACGGGAACGCGGCCGTATTCCGCGGCGGCTTTCATAATCCGGGATTCGCTTTAAAACGGATTTCCCATCGAGCAGCGAATATAAAATTGTCTTAGAGAAATTTGATTTCCTGTCGAGACTCGCATGGTTCGTCGATTATTTGTCATTTTTTAAGACGAGTTAGTTAAACCGGTAGGATTTTTCTATAGTAAACGACTTCCGCTTCATGAGATATGGTACATCTAAATGACACCATTGTGTTCCCTGATATGCTGTCTCCTCTCCAGTTAAATACGTCAGCGTTATTCGGACGAAATCAAGCAGTTCGTTGCATCAATTAGCTCACCATACGATCTGTAGTCAATTTAACCGCGTAATAGTAAAGGATTTTTCCTGTTCACAATCCTTCTTCAAGTACAATATTAATAGAACATTGTCAGCCATAAGTTTGTATTATTTAATGTTACAATTTGTAACGGAGTTGTATACTAAAGGGCTGTATACCTGTGAATAATAATAATAATAATGATAATATCCAGTAGTCAAACATTAAGTTGACCAGGGGTCGTTAATCAAGCGTGATACAAAAATGCTGCTTTGTATAAAATTAAGATTGCGATATTACATCCTGCAAAGAGGAAAGAGTTGACGTGTTATTTAAATTTATAATAATTGCAGATTTTTCAAAAATTTACTATATTATATAAATTTTTAATATTTATTACATTTTGTACTAATTTATGTTGTTCTGTTATTTTGTGTTGATTTACTTAATTTACTTCTATGTGTATATTGTCGCTCAACAATTATTTATCAAACATGTGCTTACTGACTTAGCCGGTTATTAAGTAGGTTAAATATGTACTTTTTTCCTCAACCCTTTCAACCAAGGCGAAAGATTATTATTAAACTAATATATAGGTTGTCGTGAATTATTTATAAATGTTCCCTTAGTAACACATTTTTTCGTCATTCGAGAAAGTAATTGTCAAGTTCAGAAACTTCCTACCATTCCAGAAGAATAACTCAACATAATTATGGGTGAAAAGTCAGCTCTAAAGCTGAGAGAAGAAAGGGAAGAGGCGTAATGCAACGAGGAAGAAGTCGTTTCGTTTGTCGCGTTTGCGAACGTTTCCCTGGAAAGTTTCCAATTTTAAGACGAATAAGGGTAATGCAATAGAGGATGATTAATCAATGAGTGTCTCTACGAGCAACTTTCTAGGTATTAATGTTGCGAATTATAAAGATATTATAGAAGAGGAGTTAATTAAACGTAGTTTCCGAGCAAGTGTTCTAATAGATGACCTGATATGTTCGAATAGATCTCGATACAATTTGAACAATCGATGCGCACGTGTTTGAAGGCTGACCATTAATATCAATAAGCAACGGGCTAAGGAGTTTGATTCGTAGGTTAATCAGTTTATTAGGAGCTTCGTTTAATTCGCCATCTTCGTTCTTCCTCGTTGATATATTTGTTTTCTGAATTGTTTCAGATTTCCTATACATAAATAATAATAATAATATTATTATTATATAGAAATTACTTATAGAAGTATTATTCCTTAAAAAGTGACGTAAGTCAAAATTGCCAATTTAAAAGAAAATCACACATAATTTCATATAACTTCATATAATACATATAATTTAATATGCAATAACACATAATTTCGTTAACTCGCTGGTTAAATCTACCAGCAAGTAGAATAGAGTGGTAGAAATACTTTTCATCGATAATTATTAATAACAAGAATGAAAACATTTGCGATCAGGAACAAACCTTAAAACTCCTATCTTCGCCATATCGAAACAATGGCTTTTCGTCGAAGAGTTCGAAGAGTTTCGTCTTAGCCTCCGGCAAAATCCATTCGTATCTTCTTCAAACAATCGCTTCAATCGGAACAAACAGGATTTTTGTCTCCGAAATAGATTTGCTTCCATTATTTCCATAAGAACAATGGAAATATGTATATGTGCATCTTACCTTACGGGGGAAATCGTATTTGCGTTCACTAACTCATCTCGAGATTTGATCGTACACAGTTGCAAACTAATAAAAAAAAATATCGATCTACATCACAACAGAAACAACGCACAAAAGCTTTCGTTCATTTTTTAACTGTGATGTCTCAAGCCTGAAAGTGACCCTAATGGAGAAAAAAAAGAAGTCGCTGGAAGTTCGTGTAATTTCTGCCGGATCACGAGGGCTAATGACGCGGCTAATAATTCACGAGTCCTGTGTGCGTTGATTAATTACGATCACGCATCGCTAATTTGCCCGAGTTTAGTCGAAATTTCGTCGTTTTCTGGAATGATGTGTGCGTGTTTGACGCACGTGTACCGAGCTTTTACATTGGCGATCACGTGCTGACTGCACGTGCATTGCTCACCGATCACGTGCCAAGTACTTGAAAGCAGCTTCGATTATCCCGCGAGATTTTGCCACGATCGTTGGGCACTTCTAATGTATTTTTATTTCTGAAAATAGACACGTTTATTTATAAAAAGAGGCTCGTAGAGTTAAATTTTCCTCGATTAGTTTTTCTAAGTTGAGATGATCTCTTGTACAGCGGCAGCGCAAGGAAATCTGATAATGGCCATTTTTGTGATTAATAGATTAATGTTTATCCTCCTGTAATTTAAATATTAGATAGATATTTATTTTTTATGCAAATTTCATCATCTATGATATGATTTTTTATTCGTCCAGATTTCATCGTCTGTATAAGTTTTTCAACTCGTTTCGAATAAGTGTTTCTTCGGTACGGAGACATTTCTCAACCTCTGTCGTCTTTTATCTACGTCTTCCGACAGTCGTTAGACAAAACAAAAATTAAACGAATTAGAATACGTATTTTTCGCGTTGTATCGAAAGACTGTATTATGAAATACAATTTCATACATATCGATAAAAAAAGTTCAAATCAAAGAAATACGATAGAAATGTTTTCGCTATACAAAATTCTCATTTTTACAATATATTTTTATTTTTATCAGATACAAATTGCTATTTCAGTTAGAACTACAGACTGTAAATGGATATATTCTCACTCGATTACGTTAGGAGCCATATAAAACGATACTTAAGGCGTATATGATTTATGCAAATTCTTCATGTAGGAACAACGTTTAATTTCAAGCTAAAGAAACACGTTCGTTTTGATCCTACCTGCCTATCGAACGTGATTGTTGTTGGCTCGTGTATTATTTATCTGGAAAAACGACGATCTTCGATTACGTAGAAGTATTACGGTAAAACACTCATACTGTCTCTTGACCTCAGATAAAATCAATGGTGGTCGACTGGATCGACCTCTAGGTCATCAGTACGATAGAAAGCAGCTCGTGTGCGCATTTTTTCGCTGTTACTCTCGTTTTTTTTTCTTTTTTATTTTCTGTTTATTAATATTTCGATACGATATTGCAGAAATTTGTCGTCATCGTGTCGACACGAAAGTTTCGTTTCATTGGCTTTTACTGTACGCTGAAACCGACTGCAATTTCCTTACTACGTGCGTTTATCGAATTTTTATATATTCAGCGTATTTATAACTCCGAGTCTGAGTAACTATTAAAGAAATTAATATACAAACGATTACGTTAGCGGAGGATTTTTAATTTCACTGACATCACGACGACAAGCATTCGGTTTATGACTGAAACATTATTGATTTATCGTGTTACATATTATCGATAGAAATTATTAATTCTAATCGAGACTTATACTCTTACGAATTTACCGATCCAGATATTAATTTTCACCGCGTTTATCCAGAAATAATTGTAACAAGCTAAGCCATTTTCTGCGACTTTCTCTGTTGAGAAGTAATCGTATAAGAGAAATGATAAATCGATAATCAAGGGAAATAAAAAATACTTAATTAACATCGAAAAGTTACAAAATTGATACTTCTCATATGAAATATATAATTTTGCACCTTTTGTAGTAATAACAAGCTTGGTGCATTCGTGCACATCGAATAACGCACTTAATTAATAAAGTAATAAATAACGTAATAATTAAAATGCATATACGCCGATTAATACGTCGAAATCAATTTTATCGTGTTTTAATACTTCACTATACATAGCTTTGATAATCATGAAAAATAATATATACTTTGTATCATCGTATTATCATATATCTACATTTTAATTATTACTTTGAAAATACAGATTCAAAAATAAGATTAATAATCGAGACCAAACCCCACCTTTTTTTCCACTATTCCAGCCTTCCAAAAAATCTGAAAAAATTCTGAAACGATCAGCAATATTCCTATCACGTTGTACGACCCACTATCTTCGAATTAGTAAATTTAATGATTTACAAATAAACATTCGAATCCCCTGGTCTTACAAGAAAAGTAAAAATCTGTGTTCAGAGTCTCTCTGAACACAGAAAATAGGAATCTCCCAGCAGGGAAGAGGAGTAAATTACTTTTAAGCTCAGAGAAAATTATCCTCTCTATCGATAGAGCGATCGGTCCGACCGATCGAATGAAAAGATCACAATGATTCACCATTTTCGATGGTATCGCGAATGACATGATGCAGTTAGGGGAAACTCGTGGTAGGGACCTGGAACCAGCTGTTCTAATCTCTTTCGACTGGCATATCGTGAGTGGAACCGCGTAGTAGTACGCTCGACGTCAGCGTGGACGTTCGACGTTTCCTCTCGAATCTCTTCGATTCCTGCGACGTGTTTTTCCCATCCTTCCACTCCCTACGTTCCCTATAATTAGTTGCTCGTCCACTCGGAATCGCGATAACCATATTTATTCCTTGTATTTAATATTAAATAATCTAATATCAAACCTATCCTTCGAGTATTCCGTCAAACTCGTCTAATTTGGGATTATAGTAGTAACCAGTTCCTTGTATTCAACACTAATTTGTCTCCTATTTAATATTAAATTTATAATATCTAATGTTTAATATTAATCTCTCTTGTATTTAATATTAAATTTTATATTTAATATTTAATATCACTTTTTCTTGAATTTGATATTAAAAACCATTGGAAATATCAAATTCTGCTTCTGCTCTTGGCTATCATTCAATTGCTTCACGTTTACCATAAGCTAGTATTATTTGGAGTTATACGTGTCGTGATCGTACGAACGTCGAGATACCGTGTTTTCGTGGAACTGTTGAGTGATCGGTTAGTGATCGTTTCTGTTTCGAACGTGGACATCGACACGTACGCGAGACGCGGAAGAACGTCGATGTGCAGTGAGTTAATTAATCGCGACACTCATTCTGGAGGGTTCTTCTCTGCTTGAGCGACTTTCGGGTAAGAAGACTTTGTGTATTTCCATTGATTTACAATCAAAACGATGAAAGTTGGGTTTGCAAGGTTTTACCTATTGTTTTGGCTATTGAAATTGCGACCTGTCTGACTGATTCGAATCATCCGATACTTTGTATTCCACCCTAAAAACATTTTAATATCGCTTTTTACAGCCAATTTTTCAAAGCATATTTCTAATATTATTTCCATTTCTATTATTTCTATTGTTAAAAAAATGGAAGAAACCAGGCAAATTTATTATTTCACTCTGCGATTTTTCGAGGAATATTTCTAACACCATTTCTATTACTACAGAAAACGCCAAAAAGGTTTCCTATTTCACTCCCCGATCTTTCAAGAAATAACTCTAATACCATTTTATTAAAAACGCTTAATGAACGTCATTTACCAAAAAAAAAAAAAAAAATTAAAATCATGTCAACAAAAATCTACTAAAATCGTAAGAATTCGCAAACACACTGGTACATATAGAAAATGCAAATCACGGGAAGAAATGACGGAGGAAGCGGCGGCGACTCAGGGGACTGAAAGTAGCGTAAGGGAAGAAAGAAAAATCCACTCGCGACGCTCGGTAACCTTACCGAGACGCTGGGAATATTTTTCTGACCCCAAACTGACAAGCTCGGCACAGAATGCCGTACACGAGGTCCGATTAAAAATGTGCTCGATAAGAACTCGTGGAAAAGTTGGTGTTCCTTAACCTCCTCCATGCTGCATTTCTATTAAGTGACGGCCGCCGCGGCCCTCGGAGGAACGCTGATCCAATTTACTTTTCATTCAGCGTGAGACCAGTGGCAATTTGAAAATTTCTTTCAACGCTTGCCCCGGCTTTCGCGTTCAATCAGCTAGCAATTTATTCTCTGTTTTGTTCTGTCGTCGCCGCCTCTTTCGTATTCCATCATTGATATCAGTATTAGTGGAAAGAAATAGAAAGACATTAGACGTAGTAGCGAGTTGTTTTCACGGTGATAGAATATTCCTTTACAAGACGACTAAGAACCTTCGCTGAGATTCTCAGATATCGTGCTATGTAGCCGGTGTTTTGCTCTTAGGGCAATCGATAATATATTCCAATTGTTTCCAATCAGAGGAAGGAGTGACGCGTGTAACATTTCTTTGCTCTAATTTTTAACTATTCTACTTTACTACGCTAGTTTGTAAACCGAGAGAACTGAGTTTAAAGTTTGCGAGGTATAATAGCATTGTGTGGAGTTAGGACTGTATGAAGAATACTTGTTGAATATTTCATGCTTTCCGAGTAGAATTTTCATTCTATTATCGAGAATTTGTAATCTTTGTAACAACGAGACATATGTGGGTTGGTTAATTCTACGGTTTTAAAAAATGCACTTAGAACAGTTAAGAACTAGGTCGACGATTCCTTGTGTAATAAGGATGAGGTCTTGGATCGTTTAATGTAGATCACGAAAGATTCGTGCATTACTTGGTAGTATAGAAAATTTCACTCTAAGATTATTTTCTTTGGTGGTTCGATAGTATTGTTAAAGGAAGTGTATAGGGTGTTCAAAATATGTGTAGATATTTATGAGGTCGATTTTGGACACGAAGACAGCGAAGGAAATTTCTGTACGGAAATAGTAGGAGAAGAATATTGTAATTAGAAAGTGACGATGAAATCTTTAAACCTAAGTAGCATTTTGTGTAACTCGATGCTCATTGCTCTGACATTGTTTGCCAATTACTTCGCCGATATAAATATTATAAGATATTTCCTTACCTGTCATATAAAATATTATTCCTTTAACCATGAAAGAACAAAAAGTTGCACTCTATGTAGAATGCAAATAGCCTTCTCTGACCTGTTAGCTCTGTTTTTAACGAGTATACTCTTTATGAAGAAATTGCAATATTTTGCGTTATGACGAGCCCTGTGAATAATAAAATGAAAAACTAAAACAGTCATTTTGTTACAGTTTAATTTTAACAGCATTATAACAGCCAGGCATACTCCGTGCTTGACGAGTATACTTGTCATCACTTGCCTTTTGCCACACGTTTTAGCTACACATTTTTCAAAGAGATCTCAACAGCTAATTGATTAAATACTCTTCATAATCAGCACCAATATGAATATGTAACATTAATAGCCTTCGCAACAAAACTCACAAAAATACTCTTCGTCAAATATCGCTTCCTTAACAAGCAAAAACCAGAAAACAGTGTATCATAGGTCGTGCTATGATATCATCAGGTTTATTGCTGAAACAAAGATTTAATATTCCATTTTTTAAATTATATTTACCGCGCTCTTTTAAGAGAAATTAAGAGTATTGCAGCCAGTGTAAGTTTCAACGAAAACAATGAAACTCGAGTGATTTTTTTCAAATTGCAATTACAGTCTACTATAATCTGTAACATTATCTATCGTTACTTTTCAAATTATGCTCAGCTTCTTACTTTCTCCAAACGTAAGAGTGTCGTAATTTGTATTATTTTATTAGTACGTTCGTGGTTGGAAGAAAAATTGGTTTGGTGGCGGGTTAAGAAGTAACCCGGTAATACCAACAAGATCTGTAGTAAACGCAATAGTAGCAACGAGAGAGTAGTAAATACTAGGGTCACGGCAGTGCGATCAGAACGCGAGCAGAAACGTTCGATCGTGGCAAATGGAGGAACGAGAGGAAGAGAGTGAGATAGAGAAAGAAAGAACGGGTTATCGGCACGGTATACTATTTATACGCGCGCCCACGAACCATTAAAAATACGTCTCGACGCGATGCAATTTATATCGGACGACCATTCGAGTATAAACAATTAGCGAGGCGTGCAACCGCACAACGAGAAACCGACCTACCGCGATAAAACGACAAATTAGATCTTTCTCGATGACTCACGATTTTGGGGGAAAATGCTTCAGTTTATTCGCAAAAGGTGGAATTTTCTCTGCGTCTATTATTTGGTGCTTGATACTACCAAGAGTATCGATACCACGCTAATGTCGATGCAATGATAGTAGCGAGATTTTTCAAGTGATTTTTATACATAGCTATTTTAGCGCTTATCTTAACATTTTATTCCTATCAGAAAAAAGTTGTTTATTTCAATCGTTCTTCTACTTTAATAGTTCTTTTTTATACAGGATAACTAATCATCTGATTAGTCGAAAATTAAAAAAATTGTGCAACTCTGTTTATCGCTCTACTTACAAAGATAGCGTATTCTATTTCAAACCATCCATCTTATTCTCTCAAACATTTTCTTCAATTGCAACCATTTTCTTCGATAGTTAACAAACTATTCTTCTATCTCTATTTCTTCATTATCTTCCCCCTTGCTCTCTCGTTGCACAAAAAGCTCCTAAAAAGTTACTCGCTTCATTAAACCCAAAATAAAATTAACCATAGATCTACATCCGTAGCAGTTTCTTTTTCTCCTCTTAAATCTAAGATTACCGAAAAACTTTACTTGTAGAATCGAATCCGCGATAAAATCCACCGTAAACCTATTCCCATGATACGTCTTCTCTCTGCACTTAAATTAAAAACAACAAAAAAGCTGTTCGCGTCGTTAGATCCAATAAATAAACTCGACCGTAGAACCACGAAAGAAAAAAAAAAAAGGAAAGAAAAACAAAAACGAAAGAATGCGAGCAATCGATCAGTATCCTCTCATCGAACGTTCCATCCATCCTCCGATACCCTAAAAACGATTAATCACAAGAGGATCGGATCCGAAATCACGCGGATTCGCAGCAGTGGACGGCTGTTTCCGGCTAGCATTGGCCATGTCTGCCAATAAACGGTTGTCCACGGTTATTAACGCAATTAGAATAATCGATCGTCTAACCGAGGACGGCTGGTATCGTAGTGTAATGGCATTATTACGACGAACACGGTGGCAATGATGTAAGGTGACGTGCGGCAATCTGTGGCACGGAGGCCAGGCACAGAGGGATGCAACGTGGTACTAAACGCTTCGAAATCAGGTGCACGTTGGCGTTCACAACAAGTTTGACATACCATCGTAGACGATGTGTAGAATGGACGCGATTAAACGATGACGATTCCTTGCAAACAGTCTGACTAAACATCTGACGAGATCCGAGGGATTTCGATTTAAAGGGAAATACCAGCCACCGCGTAATATAGTATTGTTCTCTGGTTGAAGAGAATGGATAAAGAGAACCGTTGACACGATTCGATGAATCGTTTGATGCGAACTATTTGCTCTCTTAATGGAGATACACTACAGATCAAACGTTTGGAATCGCTATTGTAGGTTGGTTGGAAAGAAGGATAGAGTTAATCTGTATACGAAACTGATAATCTTCGTTTTCTGTCTCGGTTTCATTGCACAAGTAGAAGATTAATGTTCATCTGCGAAAAGAACAAATTACTCTGTTCCATGAGTTGATTTGTTACAAATTTTGAAAAATATATTACGATACACGGGGTCGTATTATGAAACGTTTATCGACCTTCGTTTATGCTATCATTAAGTATGTCAAAATGTGTGATCGCGACTCTCTTTAAGATTACCACTCGTTCTAATCTCGCTTTTTATTCGTATTTCCTTCTTCAAATATGCATTGCGATAGACCAGATGAAATTGTAAAACGTACGTTCGAAGCCTGAAATAGTCGCCTATCGACACCGCCTACAAGTGTGCCATCGATAAAATTACCAAGAAATTCGTTCAGATCTATGTACGCCTAATTCTAAATTTGTCTTATTGGCTTGCGAAGTGTGGGATTCGTGGATCAACGATCGGTGCCGCCACGATTCATGCTGCCACTCCGTGTTTCTGTGAGCGTCGATAACGACCAGCCGTATACAATAAGTATCTAAACTCGTGTACTCCTATTTTAAAATACGGAGTCTCCTTTTTATCATGGTCGCGACGACGCTTCCTCCTTGAGTTCGTCGCGCGCGGATCGCGCGTAAACACGATCTTGTTATTCGAGGAATATCCCCGTCAGATACAATGGCAGGTCGTTCTCGCGTTCTCCGATTTTTCTAATTCGTCGGCGACCTCGTAGTTTGATCTCCTATCGTTTTGTTTCATAGTTCGTAATCCAGTTAAATCCATCGGTTTATACTTCATAGTTTATAATACAAGAGTAACATAGAAGAAAAAAAAGAGGAAGAAAGACAGAGAGGAGAAGACAGGGAACAGAGATTTGTAAATCGTTCGAATTTCACGAGAGCATGGGTCGTGGTCGAAGAATCCCAGCTGTTAATCGCTTCTGGCTTTGATCTTTGACTCGTTCGCAAATAATCGTTCGCATAGTCGATCAAGAGATACGGCTCGTAGGCAGACTCATAGATGGATCTAGCCAAGTGGAGAATTAATTCTACGTGATGTGGCGGCGTCCATAGAACGCAGCCGTTTCTACGAACGTGTTCTATTAAAAATTAGAAGCATCGACTCTTCCTGTCTTCCACTCTACTCACTTTTAATTAAAGAGCTCTTCCCTGGAAATATGGAGAAATAATAGAGAAAAAATAGAGAAATATATATATATATATATAAAACGGTAATCTTTATCGTCTCAACGAATGGTTTCATTGCGACATTATATTTCTTGTCTGCGGCAAATTTTCATCGTTCCCGTAGTATTCTTTCCTCCGAGAGTAGAAAACGATCTGAGGATTTGTTATAAACTTAGCGCTTTAACCTAATAACGCTTTAACGCTAGAACTAGTAGAATGATCAAGACGAGCAACATTTGTTTTTCATGGTAATTTCATAGATTTACAAGGGCGCATTTCGCAGATTTTGAACGATTCTTTACATGATATATGGATAAAAATCTTGCCTTGAACTATTTATTTACTTCCATTACTTTCACACAACTTTCGTATTTTAATCGTGCGTAGTTGTGAGCGTTAATCAAGCGATGACGAGCAACAATTCGAGCAAACGAGAACGTAGATCGGAGATCCAGAAGAATTACTCGATTCTTGTTCCGTGTACTCTCTACACGATGAATTTCGCGAAAGCAACCAGATGATCTTTAACAGAAACGTATCGATCACTCGATTCGGTTCGCGGCTTCTATATTTCACAGAACGATTCTGTGTTCCCTGGAGGATCAGCGAGAAGAAACGCAGAACGATTTATGGCGTGGAAAGACACGATTTTCACGTGACGGAAATAGTTGACCGACATCGACGAATCCTATTAACCGGCACGGTCATGAAAATCATTTACACGTGAGAAGAGAGAGACTGACACGTGAACGAAGGAACATGCTGATGGTGTCGTTATCACGCTAACCAGTCGTAGATGACATAATGATTCTGTTTACCAGCAAACTGAGCGGAACAATCCCGGTTTTCGATTGCTACGCTCGAGTTCGTGTCGGGAGAACCCGCCGTAACGAAGCTCGCGTCGCTTCTGCTTTTTGCTCGAAGCAGAAAGAACCTGGAAAAACTCGCGGAGATGCCATCAATGACCAGAAGACTGCGAGTTCTCATGCAAATTTGTATTTTTCAGAGTACAATTAAAAAAGTACACACTCCGTGGGAAATTGTTTTTCCTACCAAGCGTTAAGACAACTCTACGCTTTGGACACATTTTATATATTTTTTCGTATTACGTGCAATTTGTGTAAATTTTCACTTTCAATTCTTTTTATAAATGCATAAAAATCCATAGCCTATTGATAATTTGATGATTAAAATTTAAAGATGATATTTGATAATTATTACGACAGATGATTTGAACAGTGATTAACAAATTTGAAATTGCATTACAGAAAGTGTACATAGTACAAGTATACGTATCTATAGTCGGAGGGAAGTAAATACAAATTGAAGAACAAAGGGTATATTTGAGCCTAAGCCATTAAATAGAGAATTTTATCGACACCCTGTATATGTACTAATATGCATTTAAATAGAGTAACACAGGATTATAAAGTCAATATAACGGATTATAAAGCGAATATAAATCTTGTCATTCGTTACGCTTCTATGGTTTTATGGTTACTTGTGCGGTTATCTGTCGTTTCATATAATCACGCGGTGGATGTAAATTACGATAATGAATAGGATATCTATTCATGAAACATATCTATTCATCGATGCCTTTTTTAGAAGTGTAATTGCTAGTTTTCATAGAATATTGTTCTGCATTTACTTAAAAGAAGAAAAAAAAAAGAAAATTCATCATGCTTGTTCAAGTCATGAAAATGCATTGCGAGACAGAATTAATAAAATTATAACTTGGTTAGTCGTGAAACTAAAGGGCTGATTTATTAAAAGAAGTTACACCACTATAATTTTTAATGTATCGTATATTCAACAGATTAACTGCATCTGCAACTGTTACAGTCTTAAAATCAATTGCAATCTAAAAAAAAAAAAAAAAAAAAAATACAATGATTATCTGAAGCAATACTTTTCCAGCAGACTCAGGCTACTAAGAGCCTAGAGCAAAGATTGAAAACATACGTGTGAGTTATTTAACAAAAAGTAATTTCTAATGTCTAGATGAGATATTCGTGCAAATTATGCCTCTATAAACTCTGCTAAAGAAATAAATAGAAACTCGACAGAGATATTTTCCACGTATTAAATATTATAATGAGTACTACTATTTCAATATTTTGTACTTTAGAATATCGTGTATTATGTTTGCCTTTTTACAGGTTTCCATAAATACATAAATATCCCAGTCTATTAATAATATATGAGGAAATGCGACTTTAAACGACGAGGCACCAACAAGTAACAGCAATAAATTCCATCGTCGTGCGGAAATTCTTGAAACGTTACAATCGCGTTACATCGTTCCAAATAGCGAAGGAATGGTTTAACGATAGGAAAGAAGTGGGCGATCAACGTCAATTAGTTTCGCGTCATATCCGTTCTGTCGATTTTTAACCGCGCGAACGTTCCGATTATTTATCGCGTATAACAGATAGAAACGCAGTGGCCTCGATGCTTTATTAATTCCGACAATTAAACAGGCGTGAGAGATCGCGGTCGACGAAACGAGCGCTTGAATAAATGCGGGCTAGACGATACGCTAATGCAACGACACCAGACCCGCTAATAGCTGGTTAACAATGATAATTCGGCTGTTATCGCTGGTCAAAGTGGTACAGCGCAGATAGATCGTAGGAAAATGGGTGCCGAGGCAAACCGTTTCCATCGGCGAGTAATGATGACCCCCTTGAAACATTGAACGGGTTAAATTCAATCGGTTGGCGGCGTCACATTGAGAAAGACAAACCGCCCTCGACCCCGAAAATTGTTATTCAACCGTTTTGCGTATGCGCGTTAAGTATCGCCGATGGGTATCGTAAAATTTCATCGGACTCGTGCTTGCTGAATATAAGACGAGAATAATTACGATTACGCAAAATATAACGTAATTGATGTAACTTATTCGTTGGAAAATATTATCTCTGACAATGATACGGAGTGAGTCAGTAAGAATGAATGATCATCCGAAATAACTTGATATCTATCGATTTCACGAAGAAATATTTCAAATGAAATTTATTGTATTGCAGAGGGCTGGACGTATGGGGATGCGTTTTGATATTTTTATGTCCTGTAGTTTCTGAGTTACGGACGTGGTTTTTTAGACAGCACCATATACCTTCGAAATGAACATTTTTAGAGGAGAGGTGAGAGGACATTTTTTCCTCCTTTTGCACAATATGACAAAGTAACTAAAGATTTGGATTTAATCGCGTACATTAATTCGTAAAAGTACCGGTTACCTTTAGTTTCATAATTAATTAAGTTACGACTTCGTCCTTTATCGCGACGCATTTCCACGACTCGAGAGAATGTAATGGATTGTTTACGATAACAAACAGAATACAATTTCATGAGAAATAGTAGTGGACTAATGTGTACTACTATGATTCGCAGCTCTCTATACGTACAAGAAAATTTATTAACATTATTTAGTACTAAGATTCAAGCTGCAATCTTCTCTTTCGAATTATGAAAATTATTTACGAGTCACTTTATCGAGAATATTGTAGCTTCTTGGTCTGTTTTCCTCTACAGAGATGGCTGAATGCTTGGTAGACGTTCTGCGATATTTCTAGTGGAAGTTGCGCGATATCCGGCGATTTCTTAGAATTTGTTGGTTCACGTTTGACCCTGAGCTTCGTCGTCCTTCCCCTCGGTGTTACGATTTATGAGGGAATTTTCACGGGTTCGCAATCTTTTCGTAACGAGGTCCTTTCGAATCTTCGGGCCTCTTTGATCTCGAAAAGATTACCAAGTGGTTGTCGTTATCCACAGCCATGATTCAAACGGCTGCGAAATGTATACCTTTTAATCTTGTCGCGTGTTTTCTTTACTCAGAGAGACTGGCTGTACTTCAGCGTGATTGATATTTTTGAGCAAAGAATTTATTTACGAGCTACGCGCTATTTTATGGTATTAACATTTGATTCTATAACTTTATTTTACCGCTGTGCTAATACGCGATAGAGATGCAGATCTTTCTGCATTTACAGGAGATGTAAAATTACAAAATTGCACAGAGTGCACGTAATATCGAGAAACATGAAGTATATTAAGTATTATATATAGGTAGTTAACTCAATTTTCTATCGAGGTTCTACTTTTTTTGATTATATTCTCAAAGATGAGAATTTGCATAAAAATCTGTAGACTAACGATAGCGTAATAAAATAAAGATACACAGTGAGGAGAGTAAAAAAATACAATAGTTGAAAGAAGCAGACAGAAAGGATTGCGTATCTTTCAAGTTTTATAGCAAGATAAACGACTTCTTATTTTCTAAACCATAGACAAATAGAGTTAACAAGGTGGTCGTACGGTGGACGACGAAATTCCTTGGCAGCAATATCTTAACGTTATTAAGAGTAATCACCGACGTTGCAGAACTTTCCGCAGACGCGAGGAGACTTTTTCACGGACAATGGGAACAATGAGGAACAATTTCGCGGCAGTCTTTGTGCTCCACATCCTGATGCACTCGACGAGTCAATCCCTTTCGCTACGCGGCACAAACGGAAATTCCTTCAAGAGAAACAGTCTGCCCGGCGCTTTAACCCTCGAACAGCGATCTACATCCTCCACAATCTACGAATGCCTGTTCGTTGATCCCGATCTACCAGCTTGCGACGTTAAATGGTGAGTTACTTCGATATCAGAATTTTTATATTAATTTTTGAATGGAATATCAGGATTTTGACACTGATAGATGGAATAGTATTAAACCATTAGCTGGCGTGGCCTCGCTGGAGGATCATAAAGTGGTGTTTGTATAAATTTCAAAGCATCGATCATGATTCCATCCAAATGGGAATTTTCTCCTTAAACAAAGAAAATAAAGGGAGGAAATAAATAAAGAATATTAGTTAAAAAGTTCAGAAAAATCTCCATATGTAAATACATGTATCTAAAAGAGATTAATTAAAAAAATATTGAGAAAAAGGTATCGCGAGAAAATAAATCTCAAAATATGAAATCACTGTCATAGACGGTAAATATTAATATGCAAGAAGTAATCTGATCTTCAGTATCACGTTGGAAGCCTGCTTGTATTGTTATCAAGTATTTCGAAATTGTAAAACCACTTCCTATTGTTAATCGTTCATCCTTAACTTTGATAACGTAAAATATAGCGATATTAAAAATTAGTCTTCATTTTTTAGGATGCTAAATTCGACCGAGGATCCGACGGGTAGTCGAAATTCTTTCAACAAAGATACAACGCAACGCTCGAGAAGAAACGTCGATATTCCATCCACGATGGACGTCGTAGTTTATACTATCGAGGGCTGTTTACCACCTAGGTAAAATTTTTACTTCCCTACTTCCAATCTTTTATCGATAAGATATTCAGCAACAGAAGAAAATAATATTTTTATTCCGCCTTTTTGGACTTTAATCTCACCTACTACTATCGAATTAAAAAACCCGTTACGTGTCATTGAGTCGCTTATACTATTCATTTATTTAACAATATTTATTGAAATCTAACTCAAAAATGTCGATGGATTTCGATTTCTAGTTTCTTATCTTTTTCATTGAATTGAACAGCACTCTTACACCACGCATCGTTATTTGTTTAATAATATTAATGGAATCTGTATTTTAGTTTTTGTATGTTTATAAAGTCAGGAAAGATTGTGTATATTTCGTGCATCGTATATATTATATACAATATAATATTATAAATTTATCATATAATTTAATAGTATTATAAAACATAAGTGACTCAAGGATGCACGAGGTATAAATAATTCTTTCCAATTCTATAGAGATACAACAATTAAAATGTAAAAATTCAATTTACAACAATTAAAATTCAGATTCCATTAACATTGTCATGTTAGAATTCCATCAATATCGTTAAATGTATAATAATATAGGTATCGCATATATATAATACTATGTTGCATGTTATTATTCATCCAACAGTGTTGACGGAATTAATATGTTAGAATTACATTATGATGACGCAATTATCGAATCGTTAAACAGGATACCCTTTTCAATGCCTTCCTGCGAGGGAATTTCCCTGGACAGAATCGTAGATGTACAGAAATTCCGTCCCTTCACCGTGAAAGGAGTGACAAAGCCACCGTTCGTGTTTCCGAAATTCAATTATTCTCGATGGCTGAGCATGATGACGCGGTTGCGGAATCATGTTTCGTCTAAAACACGAAACGTAAGTAATCAGGCGTGGCTATTCGTGAAGTAATATCCTTTCCTATTTCGTAACGCAAGTTTACCACGATACCATTACGTTTCTCGGCAGAATTTTAAATGAATTTTTCCTTGCAAGCTTCTCTCAAAAGATTTTGAAATTTTCTTCAACTTTTTCTCATTTGCAAAATCTTGATATTTGCTTCGTCGTTTTCCTTCAGTTTCCTAGAAAAAAATTCCATTTACTCTTCCCTTACTTCACAAATGTTAATTATATTCTCTGATTTTCTTTGATTTTCTTACCTACGATACTTGTTCTTCTTCTCACGTTAATCGTGAAATTGATCATTTTCAGGAAAAACGCGTTTTCAAGGAAGCTTTCTTGGAATCGATTCAGGATCGTATGGAAGGGCTGATGACCGCGGCCACGACGAAGGCAACGACACCAATCGCAATTGCGGCCAATATAAGCCATACAAACGGGTCGTCACCGAACACGTTCATTCCCAGCAATGCTAATTCCACCGAATCGATCGTTCAGCCACGAAGAACACTCGAGAACACGTCACAGACGTCGTCTTTTGCAAGTGTAGACAATCCTCCAATCCTGCAATTCCATGACAAAATAAACTCAATGAAATTATTGTCTAAAGAATTCCACGATCATTCGAAGGTCAATGCTGCTGATCAAAGACTACACGCAATTCCGGAAACTCCAGCAATTCCGGCAATTTCGAACGACAAGCTAGTATACGAACGCGAGACGATGGAGGAACCTGCGAATGAAATTTTGAATTATGACAATTCCAAGAAATTCCAAGAATTGATCTCTAACGCGCGGACGACCAGGGATAATAGTGGAATTGTTCACGATTTTCCAATCACGAAGAAAATTTTCGGAGCATTCAGAAGAAAGAGAGAGATAATGATATCAGCTTCGGCGCAGGAAATTACCGACGGAACAGAAACTCGTGGAATTGCCGGTCAAACGATCGTACAAAAATTAAGGCACAATGGAGAAAATTTGAGTTCGATGACGAACCAGTTTGCTGCTTCTAAAAGCCAAAAGAAGCAGTTTAAAAGCTTAAATGTTATCGACGACGAAGTTAATACTAGCGAAGACGTTTCGAATATAGTAATTCCAAGTTACAGTAAAGAATCTAACGTTGCATCTGTAAATAACGATTTTTATGGTAGGACCGATAGCTGGAAATCGACATGGCAGAAAACCGTGTCGCCAGAAACAGCGTCGAGAATGAAGTATCGAAATCGCGTGGAATTGTCGTCGTTTAGAAGACAGTAGTATGCATAAGAAAACGTTTCGATCGAAAGACTAGGTTAAAACGATACATTGAGGGAAGAACGTAGAGGTAAGAAGAGATTATGATAATTCCAAGTAGACTACGGAACTGTGCACGATCAAACTGTCAAGTAGGAACTTATTTTTCGAAGAACAATATTAACGTTATCAATCGGCAACAATGTTCTCTGGTTCTTCGATAAAGGATTAAGAAATCGCGAATGATCGAGGAATCGTAAAACGAAACGACTTTGAACGATATTGAGTTGAATTCGCCAGAATTCCGACAAAAGTTTCCTTTACTTTTTATTTTCGTAAGCGTTTTTCGCATTAAGAAGATGAGAAATGAGACTTCGATGCATGCACCTGTAATTTCTACCATAAATTCGATAAGTGTGACGATTAAAATTGTGGAGATTCAGCTTTACATCTCGTTATTCTATCGAGACCTCGAATGGTCGCGTGGTGATTAACGCTTTGCCAATTGGGGTCTTTACGGCTCGAAGAATTCGAATATTTGCGCGGCAAATAATCTGTAAATTAATCGTCTAACATGGTTTTTATAAGAAATTTAGGCGGAACACCAATATTGGAATATTCTCACCTTATATATCAAACTTTCACGGGAACAATACGGTATACACAATATGATGTATTAAAACCAGAAATAATGCCCTCGTTAATAACGATTATAGTAGGTCCAACAACATAGTGAAGTTGTAAAATTGCGTTAATATGATATAACATATTCTGCTAACGTGATAGAATATTTTGATTATCCACACGGTATTTTAAACAATTTTACGCGAAATAGGAAACCGCCATCGATCGTTACAGAATTAGTCAACAGTAACATAATTTTTAATACATACAATTTACAACCGCAGCATATCGTTGAACGTGCTTATACTTCGCTGTACGATTGGCAAAGCGTTGAATGTCACAAACAACGACGCGATATCAAGAGGGAAAATCACAAAATAAATCGTAGATCGTAAAAATCGCCCAAGTCACCTCCTCGAGAAAGCTTCACCGTGACGGAAGCAATAGGGTAAATATTCGCCAAAGGAATCCGTTGTCCTCGATCCTGCTTGAAATTTGGAACGAAATTTGTCAACGAAGACGAGCTGACAGATTGAAAAGCGGTAGGGTTAAAGCCAGACTCGTGGATACCGACGTTCTTTTATCTTTTTTCTTCTCCTTCTCACAATTTTCCTCTTTCCTCTCCTTTCTTCTTCTCTTCGTCCATTCTCCAATCCTGTTTATGCATAGAAAAACGTCTCGACTCGATCCCTTGTTCCGATAAATCGCGCCAGTTTCCACCGCGGAAGGCATGAGAATATATTTCCTCCCGCTCGAATTTCACCTCGAATCCCGCGAATACGAATGGTAATTACTAGACTGCGAATTTTTATGTATGCGCAGGAAATTTCGAAGTATAAAATTGAACAGAATCCGCGTAATATGCAAAAATATACAAAACAAATAAAAAACATATATGGATAAAAAATATATAGATATTCAAAATAGTATAATACTTGGTACGATGTTGATAGAGACTATAAAAGTATTTATTAGACCACTTTTATACGTACTAGTTGATTAGATCCAAATGTAACAAATTCCATATCATTTAATAGTACATTCGTATAATTACGAAAATTTGGTAATATGCAAATGAAACGTAAAACCTATTGAAAAAAATGCCTCGTCGGAAAATAAGCTAGCGTAGAAATAATTTTTGCAAACATTTTTGCAAGCATGAACCAAAGTTTTACAATGGTTAGTTTAGTCACGTTCATAAAAATATAAATTTCCATAAGGATCTGCATTCTTCGATAGCAATTACCTTCGATCGCATCCTTTCATCGATCGTGATCGATCGGTATCCATACTGTGCATTTATTGGTGCCATTCATAAATCTCGACTCGAATTAGGTACACGTATTTCGTCTTCGTTGATCTCAGGAGACAAAGAAACGGACAAAGAAGCGGACGTGGAACGTAGGTTAGATTACGCGCGATGACTTCGTTAATCGAATTTCTGAGTTCGAGAGTTTTTAAGCTTCATTTTGATGTTAAGAGCAGTAGGATGACATTTATGTGAAAATGTTGGACAAATGTAGAATTTCTCATTCCGATAGATGGATATAATTGGTAAAAGAAATTGATGCAAATCGGATACTAACTAAAAGTTCGTTCGAATAAATGGAGTTCTACTGTATGATATTAATAGTACATATATAATGTGATATGTAAACTAAGACGACAAAGTGATAACGTATAGAGGGATAATTGTTAAGCGACTGTCTATCGACTAGGAGTAGGCATAGCGTAATTTTTAACTTAACGCGGTATCGCAAGTTTCGACATTGCGATTTTATTTACTGCTGTATGTAACGTAAGGCGGCTTGAATAAAGCGTGTTACAGAATAAATGACGTTTGACTTTTGTTTAATATTCTCGAGTTCATACGTTTGAAAGTTGGTTAATCGATGCGTTTAATATGCAACGGAAACTATTTATCAAGCAGTATTTTATGAAAGTCCCGAATAAATAATCCCTTTCCAATCTCATTGAATATATAACATGGAATATAACGTCGATTATTAAAAAAGCTACGAACTTTTTTGGTAACTTAGTAACAGAGGTAGAAAATGTAACTTAAGGATCAGAAATATCGTTTCTATATAATAGAAAATATAATTAGTACTGGGAAAATCAAGGTCAAAAGATTGGAATGGAACCCGTGTATTTCTTAAATTTTTATTCTCTGAATTCTGCCCAGAAAATCAAGAGTTACATGTTAACACTTCCCGGTCATGAGAGTTTTGAGTTTCATGATTATGCTTGTGGTCGGAATTATTTTCGCACAGCGGGCGACGCACGCTCCGTTAATTACTATTTCTATTACAGCTCCTCTTACTATACCAACTTTATGGCCGTAATGATGAAGGTATATTGGTGAGCTATATCAATAGTTCGACCGGCAAGAGTTAAGTATAAAGGAATAAAGTTGTAAAGCGTAAAACACTTGTACAATAAATTGAAGATCTATTTTTTTAAGTTTTTTGATCTTCGTATTATTTTATATATGGTACGCTTACTCTTTACTTTTCACTCGTCGCAATTTTAACTTCGACCTGTTCATCAGGATTTGCGGCATCCTGAGTCTCCTTAACGTTATCCGTCACCCTCAACCAATCCAAAGGCATCGCTTCCTCAACTGGTGGTTTGCCTTTTCCCAAATTGAATTTATCGACACCCTCAACATGATCCAGGGAAATCTCTTGTTTCTTCGGTGCCTCGCCCACTTCACCCTCCTTCCCCGACTTCCCATCCTCAAGCTCTGCAAACTGATTACTATTTTCTTTCTGCGATGGATCTTCAAATACACGAGAAGGCAGGAGATTATTAAGAACCACAGGTTTATGAACAACATTCGGAACAACAGGTTTGTCGTCTCTCAAAATCACAATATGTTGCGAAGTAGGGGCACGAGCGGTGCTAGGTTGATCCAAAGTAAAACTCGTGGATGTTTGAACGAAATCAGGATTCTTGATAACGATTTCCGGCTTCCTCTCTTGCATTTCATCGATTGATTTTATCGAAGGTTTGTGAATTATTCTGGGCAGATCTAAGGTAGCATCTTCATTCGGATTAGCCAAGGTGATACTTAGAGAAGGTTTCACATGCTGAGACGATTTTGAAGGTTCGATATTTTCTTCCTGATCGTCACACAACGGTATGCCAATATCAGGAAGACAATTATGAGCGACTAAAGTAGCAGTGACTGGAGTATTCAGAACTTTAGTGATGTAAATCTGTTTTGGCTTGGTCACTTTTTCCAAATGTGAAAGGTGCTTCCCTTCCCTGATGTTTCTTTCTTGTTCCTCCGTCAATGTAGATGTTCTTCGATTCGATTCCGTTGGCTTCTCTGTGAAGAATTCTTCAGAGCTACGTGAAGGCTGTAGTTGCTCCAGAGGAAACGAAGCGACCATCTCTGGAGACTCGAATTTGCTTGAAACTTCCTGTTCCAGCGACGAGACGCTCGACTTCGACTGGACGTCGGTCAATATCGAGTATCCAGCTTTTTCTCCTTTCAATCCTTTGCTGGTGGCACGCTCGTACTCCGACTGGGATTTTCGCAGACTGTTCAGACACGGCGATACTCCCTTTGCAGGTTCCACGCAAACTGGTTGACGCCATCGAACGATTTCGATCATTTGAACCTCCTCTGTTATCTGCGGTTGTATCCCTTGCCAGAAAAATCGGTTCAAATCCAATGCATCAGCAACGAAAATTATCGTTAGAAGCAGCGTCAATGTGATCATAAACCTCATGGTGAAAGATGTTCTTTTTGATATCGATGATATATTAGTTTCTTAACGTAAAGATCAAAGGATCTTGATAAAATAAAAAATCGAACGCTCTTGTTAGTAAAATTTAAAAGTGAAATAAAAATGTCGAAGTCGCTTCTTAGTAAAGAGTAAACACTAAAGATTCCCTTAGTAAAATGCAAGAAATCGGATAATCTTTTGAAAGATCAAAGCATGTTTTTAATGAAAAGAAAAAAGAAAGATGGATAAGTCTTGGTAAACACAAAATACAAACAGCTTTACAAATTTCGAGAGTAACAAGTTGTCCACAAGACACTCGATAATACACTGCTGTCTTTTCAAATAGAAGCCCTATTTATAGGTGGAAAGGCAGTAGGATCTATGTGGAAAACACGAGACAGAATCTCCATTTTCTCAACCAGTAACCAAGGAGACCTTTTCGTCGGGTAGGTGGACGATGTTTCAGGCGATTAGCAGGGCCGAATATACCTGAGTCGAAACCGATTCCACTGCACTTAAGAGGAGCCACTAACGTCGCGTTAATTGCCCTTAAAGGTCACATGGGGCCGTGTGTCTGTGTGTTGGACGTTTCTGAAGTGGACGAGTTAATTGCGGGGTTGGAGTATGCTGGCTAATGTGAAGGTGCATTTCTGAAATGCTTCTTTCACGATGGCCACCTTTACTATGCTTGATTGCATGTAGTTACATGTGTTTGTGTTTGGATATACATATCTGTGGAAAATTACTTCGCTCCCTTAAATTAATTTTGAAGAGAATATGGGTATTTCAATTAATTCTATGTATTTTTTTTCTCTTTTTAATTAAGATGCACGAAGGAGGGTTTAATTTGAAGTATCAACTAATGCATTTTAATTACTTTTATTCGCGCGGAGTGTTGCAGCGCCTGAAGACACGCAACCTTTAAACGTAGTGCGTTGTAATGTTGTATACCGCCAGGTGCATCGTGGAATGTGTCTCTTATTAGAAAACTTTTTAAATAGATATTGCAAAAGGAGGTCTTGTCCTGTAGTTTGATATGTATTAGTTGAATTCTATTTTTTTATGAAATATTTTTTATCTAAAGAGACTAACATGTGAATACTGTGGTTTAAATTACATTATATAAAAAGTAATTTTCTATGATATATACATGTGTTGAATACTAAAAAGTACTGTAATAAAATTGTTAGAATTTCATTATTTCATTTACTGAGTCATCTTGAATATCCTTGTAATTCTGTTATCAATTCAACTTTGGTAAATACATTATAAAAACTGTTGCAAATATGAATGTATATATCTTCAGATATATATTAAAAATCTTTTGTTACAAAAACATTTATATATATTTAACTCCTTTATTTTAGAGAATATTAATGCCCTTGTATATATATTCCTCGTAAAACTATCTATACTTTAATAATATGTATTGAAGTATAACGTCCTTTTCAGGTCATAGATCCGAGGAAACCATTAAAATTAAGTTTCTTATTTTTACAAAATATGACTCCAACATATCTATTCACGCTATTAATAGCACCCCTTTGAAACCAATCAACAAATTTCTCAGCGTCTCCACCTACCATTACAAATCGAACCTCCAACAAATATCTCCTCTCTCTATCTCCTTCTAATCCATAATCTAATATATAGTCATTTAAATCCTCCTCTTTCTAACCCAACGAAAGCGTTACGTCATCTTAGACATAGAGGTTAAAAAAGCAGGCCTACGCAACCTAACCTCGAGAGTCACCAAAATATCCGAAAACGTCAAAACGAGCATAGGGATGACAACAAACATCTCCTGAAAGGAGAAGAAAGAAGGAACTTGGCCACACCTGAGCTGGATTCCTGTTGTTGGGCATTAACTTTACTGTGCCCCTTCTACTGAAACGATGCGCGGAGAAGGGGCCAGCATGAGGGACACGTGGAAAGGAAAGGAAGATATGTACTTCCCAAAGATGCAGAGAAGAAACGTGGAGGTGGACGAGTAGCGATTTCTTCGACAACGACGAGGATGACGACGATTGTGATGCGGTATAACGGGTGATCCTCTTGTTGGTTAACTTAAAAGCAGTATTGACAATGACACTACATATTTTCATTCCATACACATATACACTTCATTCCCGCTTAAAAGTCTTATTTAATAGAACTCTGATACTTGAGATACTTGATATACTCTGATACTCTGATACTTGATATCTTTTTTTGTCATTTACAGTATGAATTATAATCACAATAAGATTCACTTATAATTTTAATTAAGATTTTTGAGCGAAGGTGTATGTACGCACATATATAGTTGCTTTTATACTAAGCAGCAATCGAATCGATACCGATACTATTAACGATATTTGATTAATTCGATTCCAAAGTACACAATAGGGAATATCGATACGTATAGAAATTCTAGATACTCGATATCAATTATCGATATCGATTCTTCTTGAAGCAGTACCAAACTAATATTATATCAAATTAAAATTAGTGTGTTTAAAGCTATGGATATTTTAATGAAGTTTCATTCTGAACAAAACATCCGAAGGCCGGATTGCATACATTCATAAGAATCTATATTTATACAGAATTTATATATATATATATATATTTGATTGCTTTGACGCATTGAGTTCGTCAGAAAACGTATTCACTCTGTATCATAACCTTGTCGAAATCGGCTCCTGATCATATGTAGGTAGTTATACATATATCAATTTGTTATCTCTGCAACTTGTCTTTCAGTTAACGAACGAGAGGAGCACAGTGTATGTAGCTCTGAGGCTGCGGTTAGAAAGCCTTAAGCCGGGTCCACAGTATCGCGCCACAGCTCGCTACGGCCGCATACCACCTGACCATCTACGCCGAACGATACACACAACCTGTCCGGCATGCACCGTGTCCGCGTACTCACGGTGCCGTACATCTGACCGACTGGTACCAGTACGGTACCAGTTGCCCTGCAGCCAGGCAGCTGCGCGCGCGTACTCGCCTCGTCCAAAGGATCGCGATCGCGTTGTCGATCCTGTGAATATCATTCATAAAGTGTCTTATATATATCTCTATCTACATATTTTATGATTAAACTGAGGATTTTTATGCATTTATAGGAAGTTTGAAACTGTAAAATTATACAGAATGTACATAATATGAAAGAATACATAAACAACTCAAAATATAGTGCTTCCTATGATACTTGGTAAGTAAAATAATTTTCTTTTGACGTTCTACTTTTTTCATTATATAAACAAAAATATGAATATGCATAAAAATCCGCAGTTTACTTATAGGAGTATTAAGTTAAAAGATCGGAAGCTGAAGTGTTGTTTCGAACATACCGAGGAATTCAGTGATTGCTGGCGGGAACTATCTGGTTGGATATTGAGGGTCAGAGGAAAAGGTATGTGCTTGAGGCGTTGTCTGGAAACGTTGGATCGAGTTTGGGCTAGGTTTGGAAGGTTGATCTTGTTCGTGATCGAATTCCGTTTAGATTGAGCGAGTCCTGGTGTCAGGTTCAACTGACACTTTATCTCTGGTCTGGCTGAACTTGAATTCAGGTCCAGACTGCGGCCAGGCGTAGTTCGGATGCTTCGCGCGGTTCGCTAGGGTTTTCTAGGTTGAATTCCTATCTTATATGATGTTTTTGTTTTAGTCAGATGAAATCTAAGGTTCGTAGACAGATCTGAATGTTTTTCGGATGCATGATATTTACTGTTATGGTAAATGGTACCTTTTGGAGGTTACGTTTTATAGAGTTGAGGTTCTTTTTGGGATCGGTGATATTTATTATTATGGGAAATGGTAATGCTTGGATTAGGATTGTAGAGTTGAGTCCTTCTACGATGAATAATATTTATGGTTATGGGAAATGACACTGCTTGGGATAGGTTTGTAGATTTGAATTCTTCTTTAGAATGCTGATGTTTATGATTATGGGTTAGAGTAATGATTGGGTTAAGTTTATAGAGTTGAGTCTTTCTGAAGTGTGTGGTATATTTTATTATGGAGAATAGTATAGTCTATGTGTTTAGTCTATTTAAGTTACTGTTGCGTTATTATTACTATAAATAGAAATAATTATTAGCATTGTAAAATGTATTTATTCAAATTTTGAAGCGCATATTGTATACATATAAGAACACCTTCTGTTAAAAGGTGTGGTCCACGTGAAGCTGTAAAACTTCCTTTCTTTCTATTTTAAATATAGTTATTGAATCTCTGGGCGTGTCAAGGTGTTTGAATACAAATACTCTGCATGCAAATTCTAAATGCCGATATATACGTAATACTTGTTATGCTCGCAATCGCGATTCTATTTTTATCTAACCTTTAATTGTACATCTATACATATAAAACTATGTATATATCTTTGTACTTTGTACGTAACAAGTACATTTACAAAATTCATAGTTAGGTTATCTCATTTATAAATTATGTATATACTAAATATTCTCGATAGCAATTTTTTCACTAAAACGCACCCATAAGTCGTAAACTCGCGATTGTATACGAATAACGTTCTTACCAGCAACCATCAGTATTTCGAGCAGTCTCTATAAAATATTTACAGTCTTTTCGCGGAACGGTGATGAGATCACGGTTGGACGCGTTTCGTTGCCGACGAATCACGGTTGCGTAACAGACTCATTGCTGAATATTAAAAATCCTGCTCGATGTACTCGATTTATACTATCGACTTCTTGTTTCTTGAAAATAATATAGCACGATCGTAAAATCAACGACAAGTTAATGTTCATACGTTTCATGCGTCAAAACAAGTATATATATATATATAATTTGAGATATTTCTAGCTAGATAAGGATCTAAAGCTTCTTTCAAGGCTATATGATATGAACTCAGAATTGTTTCTTGTTTCTTCCTATCTCTTTAACACCTATGTATATATATGTCCAAATTTTTAACTCATTAGTCGAATCGCCCTCTAATCAAGAATTTCTAGAATTATGAAATCATGTAGAGACAAATCAATCTCAGTTAGGTTAGAAACTCTTGCAAATGTAAACATGGTATATTTGTAATAAACATGAAAATAGGAAGATAGGTGATGTTTAAGTTATCTAAATTATTGTCTGAATGACGAGTTAAAACATCTTTCTCTGTCAATAGATTAACAAGTATATGTTAATTATATGTAATTAAATATGTAAGACAAATTTAATACAACAGGTCTATTTGATAGAACAGATTAACAAGTGTAGATTAAGTTAAGTTTTTACATACGTATGTATATAGCGTAGGGTGCGGCCAGAGCAATACGTATCGTTAGTGCTTTAATTTACGATCGGATTATATCATATTCGTGCTGCGACCGTTTGTACAGGTGCAAACTCTCGATGCACGATTCGGAGGAGTTAGAAAGTGCGACCGCGGCGTTGTTTCGCGGTTCCTTCCTCCTTTCCTTTATTTGCGTGTAATTGCGAACGTGACCACGCGCGTGGAGACCGCTAGAATGTTTGGATATCTCGCGTTACTCGCGTGTGCTTAATTTATGTTTGTTCTTTGCGTGCCTCCTCGTTTTGTGCTGGTTTCGACGAAGTTAAGGACAAGAAGCTGCAAATGAATAGAATCAACTTTTGCACGTCTAATTGTAACGCTTGTGGAGGTTTAAGGTTAATGTCGCGAGGTTAAGGAAGTTTGGCAGAATTTTGTAACGTAATGAAGAAAGGTACTTTAACACGCTTGATTTTAAAGAAATATAGTGATAACTTTGAATTCTGAAATTAATTTTTATGTAGGTGGTAGAATCATAACTTCGAACAACGATTTAAGGTTAAGTGTATAAGAATCGATGAAGTTTAGAAAGTTGCTTTAGAATATTTGATCTTCTTTCGTAGATATTTTATTCAAACAGTGGATCAGAAATATTTATAATTTTTTAATAGATATATAAAGTAGATTATATTAAATATATACATATGCGTAACCAAAAAAATATATCTATATAGGATATATATTAAAGAAAAAATATAGTACCATACGTTGTAATTCGAAATAGCTTCAACTTTTATTTAACAATGTTTATTTATATCACAGAATATTTCAAAATTACGATTATGTTAATGTTTAACAAGGCCCGTAAACTTATATTTCATTGAAAGTGCAATTTAGACTAGCTGTAAAGTGTGCTCTAGATTCACATTTAGAGTTACGTTAAATAAAGATAAACGAGTGAAGGTAGCGTAATAATAATGAAACGTTAAATCTAAAATTTTGTAGTTTCAAGAACTACAGACATTAAATGCAGATACGGTAGTTCCAAGCGATTTGCATGGTCCCGCGCGTGGCACGTTAAAGACAACATGGCGTTTACGCAACCTCGGACTCTCTATTCGCTGTCTGGAACATTGCTTCACGTGGTCTCTGCGATAAAGTCGACTTGGAAAAACTAGAACGAGTCAAATTACGCAATACCCTGTTAACCGTTTCGAGTAGTTTACATCCTTCGATGGAACATTTAAATAATACGGTATGTGTCTGATAATTTGCAAAAGTAAGTGACAATTAACATCTTCATTTTCATTAAGTTTACAAAATTTCATTACGTACCTTTTTTTGTTAAAATAAATAGAATTAAAACTTCCAAAACAACTTACTTAAATCACCATTTTATCTTATAGAACGTTTTCCCGAAAAGTTCCTCCATGTTGTTAATGTATTAACGAGGTAAAAAGATACAATAATTCAATGATAAGAAAATAGAATAAAATGTAAAAAATATATGTAATTACATAAGTATGTAACTCTGGAACCGTATGACGTTATATAGGTTTAATAGAGCATCGATAATCGTATTATTTAAGCGACACGGTTAAGACCGCGTGTTAACGATGCGTTAAACGTTGACCGACGAACCGTCAGGATCTGATGACACTGATAAATAACATGCAGAGAATAGTGAACACCGGAGAAAAGCAAGAAACAAGTCCACGGGAACAAGAGTCGCGTATAATAACATGATTATGCGTTGCACACAATCGCGCGCTTATTCACCGATTCTCGTGTACACGCGGTGACGCGACCACACCATGTCGTAGGTGCTGTTCCACGCACGTGTGTGTTCCCATTGCGGGCCCACTTGCCTGTCCATTCATGGTGCGGACGTTGCGGTGCAAAACCAGTGTCCATGTGTCTCTAAACTTCCATCTGCTCTGCAGGAAATTGTTCTTTTAAGCAATATCAGTACTTTATATATTTTTTAATGAACATTAGTATTTTACAATTTTTTCAAGATTTTTATTTTTGTGCTTTGCATAATTTCTTATGAATTATGTTCGTATATTTTTTGTTATCGTGGAAATTAATTGAAAGTTTATATATATGCTTGGTTCTGCAGATTTCAATCGAATCTACGAATTTTTGAGTCTGTGAAAGTTCTTATGTGTTTTAGTTATAGCGATGATTAGATTGGATAAAACTGCTTTGGATTATCGCTGAAAATGGAATTTCTATCGATTTATGTGTCTCGCGTGAAAGATGGAAGACTGTTTTCTAAATGGTATTTAGAATCTTCTGCTTTACATTACAAATAACGAATTAAAACATCGCAATTCTTATCTTATCTAATCTTTTTATCTAAATAATTTACTAAACTGAGAAAATATATTTTTAAAATTCTAGTAGATACTGATCTGTACTCGCATTTAAATGTAAGAAACACTAATGGAGAGATTCTAATGTAACTACAATGCAGGTTGCTGACCTTTCAGCTACATCAGGTGGTAGGAATATACTTCTCAGTCACGAATATACCTCATACAGTCTCAATGGAAGAATTTTAAATAAACATTCACAGACTCAAAATTACAGACACACTATCATCTATTGTTGTAATAGTAGGTAGTGACAGGTGATGATAATGTGTGGTGATAGACTATAGAAATAATGTAACATGACGTTACAGACATTATGTATTATATAAAAAAATTCATTTTCGAGAATCATGCAAAACACGAACAAAATTAAAGCTGCAATTAGAAGAAACTCGCTAGTTTTTATATAATATTTTAAATATTAACAACTAATATACAAGGCCTTAAACATTTTATTCTTTATTTTCATCTTACAATCTTGTCTTTTACAGAAGCCTCTCTTAAATATCTTCTATCGCCCTCATCCCAATATCACTTCAAACCAATTTTTCAAAGGAGAATTCTCTAGCTATATAACATCCCATTAATTCAGTTTCTTACTTTTCGCAAACACAAAGCTCCATCTTATCTTCGTTGGTAATTTCACGCTATCGGTTCACTCTTCCTCCGATGCACGACGAAAGGTAACACTCGAATCGTTTTACGAGCGGCGTTTATTCGCGAATTATTCTACCGAATCATCGATTTTTGATGGTCCGGCGGTTTTAGCTGCGAATATAGCGAGAACAAGGGGTTAGATCATTGTAAGAAGAGAATAAGGAGCGTTGTATAGTGACGATGGACTTGCTAATGCACCGTTAAGGGGTGTGTTCTAACATTCTTCGGATGATCATAGTGGGTAGAAGGTCAACCATCCGGGAAAAGATTCAATACGAGTCTGGTTCGAATACCTGGGCGTGCGCATGCACCTTGGTATTATATTGAAATTCAGACTTGCTTAGTCTCATTGATGTATCGTTGCTCTTGGAATGTTACTTTGTCTTGCAAAGATTCTTCGATGATGGACAATTTTTCTTATTTCTCGCTCTTGTTTTATCTATTAAGATTAGTGGCAGATTTTTTATTTTTCTATAAAATATTATATACTAATACTATAAAATATTTAACGCTGTGTATTTTAAAGTTAAAGTCCACGGTTCTAGCGTTATATAAGTTCTTTTTCCTGAGAATGTCGATGCTTACCTAAGCATTTTAGACTGAGAATACAGAGTCCATTAAGGGGAAAAGGAAGATATCTTCGTATGCGTTGCCCAAACCACTCAAAGCAGTAAATCGTGTTCTCAACGATATCACGGGGATCCATACATTACTGGCCGAATACCATAGATCAGTATTGATCAAGCTAAGCTTCCAGGCTTCGAGGCTTAGAGATTATCGGTGAGCTGATTCTTGGATAGGTTGGGGTGACCTTGAGATTAATCGATTTTGGATCAACTACAATACATCTAGCTAGTTGAATTAGTATCCAACAGCTTGGATATTTGTAAATTTCATAATAATCTCAGTCTAAGAATGTTCATATCGTACATTTATCAAGCTTGTGGAAATTTTTGCAAATTTCTCGGAATCTCAGAAATTTGTTTATTCTGTAGTTTATTTTATTGGGAATTTGAGAGCTAGCGAATAAGAGGATTTGCCAACGAGGATTTAGGAATTTAGGAACTTGGCAACTTGGGAACGTAGGAACTTGGTAATTCAATATTTTGGAAACTTGGCAGTTTTAAACTTCAGAAATTTGGCAAGTCAGTAACTTAAGAATCCGAAATCTCTGGTATTTGAGTACTTTGAATACTTTGGAAAGTCTGAAAGCTTGAAAAGTGAATGTTTCAAAATTTTGAGCTCTCAAAGTTTACAAATTCAGAAATTCAAAAGTACAAAGATTCAAAGATTCACAAATCTCCCAAAGCTCTAATAACTGATGATTTGTTAATTTGCTCGTATCTTGATCCAAGAATCTAAATAAATATGATACGTTTGCGAATTTTTTCAGGGTCGACCGACGTATCTCGTTAGTGGAGCGGTCGCTTACTCGCTCGTTGGGAGACGCGTGAGAGACGTGTTGGTTGTGGCAGGTCACGAGGAACGGGTCTTAAGATGGCCTACATTATCCGGCCTTATCGGTGAGAGAAGCGGCGTGGCGGTTCTGTCGAGGAAGAAACAAGGAGAGGAGGGCAAAGCACGTGGCGGGAGGAGCGGTCGAGATAATAGCTGGACAGGAAGAAAAATGGGACAGGCTTGGTGTAAGGAGAAGACCACGAAGGCTCAGGACTCAAAGTCCTCTTTGGATCGGGTTTTCGTGCGTTGCATGCATCGGGTATGTGGATAAATATTCTCTCATTTATATTGATCTTTCTTGCTACATTTATTTATTGGCCAACTGGATCATGCATCTGTGGATGATTTAATTGAACAGAAATATAGGACAGCGATAAAATGAAAAGAACAAAAAAGGGAAATAGAACCAGGGAGAAATATTAGCTTTTACTTTCAATTTGTTTTTTTTTCTGCATACATATATAAAGATATACAAACTGTACTTTGTAATATATGTGGCCTATTTTAATGATAAATGAAGGATGTAAAAGCGGAACATAGAATATGTGATGTATTATGTTCGTATTTTGCATGTGTAATTTTAATGTGTCATGTAATTTTGATGGTGCTAGATAAGTAGTTTGATATATATGTATAATGTATCATTTCAAAGTTGCCATTTATTATTTATTAATAATCGAATCTGAATTCTTGAATCTATGAATACGAATAGTACTAATGAATAATACTACTGTTACAAATATATAATGCACTTACTACATCTAATCTACACTTTTTAATAAGGGCAATCATGGTGTGTAGTAAATATTGTCTTCTCTTAAATTAAGGAACGGTTGAAAAAACTGTCTTTGCTCGAAACTTGAAGCAATACTTTATGATTATATTGGTAAAGTTTCAAATCAATCTGAAAATGTATATAGAAGTCACAAGATATTTACTGCGACTACATATTTGGTAAAAAAAATTAATACACTAGTTACGAGAAGCTATCTTAAAAGTATGATAAATATCAAAGACGACTCCACCGGCAATAAGTATTGAAACCTACCGATATAATACAGATAATCGAGATGATTTCTGCTAAATATTTATGTACTTGCGCCAAATATCTATTTTCTTTTTATTGTATTCTTATATTTTCAAATTTGTTTCAAACTTTGTCAATATGGTCGCATAATAATCGAGTCGCATAACGCAGTTAATGAAATTTCAAAATGTTTCGTATAACATACATAATATATTCATAAAAGTGTTCGTCAACTATCGTGAGCTTCTGTACATCAGCATAGCTCGTTGCAACTTTTTGCCAGCAGGCTGGTCACGTCGCCGCGTGTATATCATCCAACTACGAGGGACCGTCACTCGGTTAATTAGCAATTACACACATATCTGCGTGTCTGGGATTCCAAATTAGAGCGGCGTTCCCGCGTCCGATGCACCATGATAAATCCACGTCACGCGCGTGCACGCGCGGCCGTGCTCGACGTGCGCTCACGATAATCAGTTATTTAAATTCCCGATACCGTGAACCATCCACGGTTATAAACTAGTTTTCGAGTAACCTCTCGTTCCACGATCCACCGTCGACGGATTACCGGACGATAAAGTTATTAAACGCGATAGAAGCTTGCCCATCGTGAATCAACAGCGATCGTGTGCTCCGCGTTAACCGAGCAAACGCTCAAGTTTCCACTGTCGAATCAAATTTTCATGGCTCCCTTAAAGTAATACCACCGCCAACGAGACCAGGCGAGCTTCTTCTATTTCGCGTCAGCCGAACCAAACTCGATTAGTCTCAATACGCTCGTGCTTGGAAATTTATTTTCATCAGCGATTGCGATTGGACGTGTAAAATGTGCGAGGGTGATTCTAGTGGTTCGAGGTGGCTACTGAAATTTCTGGCGAAGAGAATTTTCCCGGCAATGCGTCATTATTGTGAGAAGATCTAGAATGGAGATTGTAATAATTATTCTGTAAAAAAGAAGCTGCAGATTGAATATTCTTGGCGTGATTGGATTGTGTTCATATGTCAGAAGCAAAGGGGTAAAAAGTAGAACTAAGTAAGGCTTGGTAAGAAGTAGAATTCTCAGATAAGAATGGAAGATGTGATCGTTGTATCCTAAGTAATTTCGCATCTTGAAGTGTTATTACCATGTATATAAATCTGGTAATATTATTTCTAGAGAGAGAAGTTTTGGACACTTTGAACTCAAGTTCAATTACCATGTCTCTACTATATGCATATCTATGGTGACAGAAAAAAGGAAGTTTAAAGAGTAAAACAGGAGAGAAAACGCCGTAGATCTGCTGCAAAACTGAATTATAATCGACAAGAGAAATGAGCGAATGATATGATTGTATGTTCCACAGTAGAATTTCATTTATACTCATATACACAATTCTCAGTATAAAAAGTACATAATCCTCCTTAGAATCGATGCAAAATTAAACTGGAATTTAGAAACGAAGCTACTCATTTCAATCGTTATTATTGTTTCCAATATTGTCTGCTAAAAAACGACTGAAAATTCTCCAAAAACAATTCTCAATTTAACTTTTTAACATGTAAAGCGTGAAAACGTTAATTACGGTTATCTTTACATCCGACGATCAGTGCACTTTATACTGTATAATTTACATATTAACGATTAAGACTTTAATTCAGAAATAACGAGCACGTTAACGAACCAATGAGCGTAACGGTCCATCCTTGTTGCATAATCGATCGTGAAACGTATACAACGCACAGTGGATTGGTCGATGTCTGAACAAAAAACTGATTATGTAATTATAGCCTGTGTAACGCTTTGATTCGGAGCTCCAAGAAAAAACATTCGTTTTTCTATACTTTTTTCTCTTTTCACTCTCGCATGCATAACGTACCGATGATCATTCTTCCATTATCGATCTATTTCGTTATTTTTCTGATTGCTAGAACGAAATGTCTCTTTCCTCGCGGTGGTTACGTGAAATACAATTCGTGTACGTTTTACACAGTCCAGTGGCTGTTTCACGCGCGACTCGTTTCGATTGAATCGCGTTCCGTTCGCAGTTTCTTTTTGCCGCGAATCGTATGCGTGCACATCGTACCGCGAATAATAATAACTCGTTTTTATCCGCTTTCCCGGATTGATTCTTCCTCGTCTCTTTGTTATGAATTAGAACATCCGGCCCTCCAGAGGAATTTTTGAATCAGAATTTTAATTTTGTCCCGTTTCGAATCTATTTCCTTCGTTTACGTAAATATTTGTCCTTCGTTTCGATCGTTCGATCGGAAATTACTTAACAGTTACAAATATTTGTTTGTAATTTGTCCGTCTGTTGCTCGACGCAAGATGCGAAATCCACGAAAATATTTTGATATCTGGAGATTTGTAACTATTGTTTACCGATGTGTCTGTGATTTTACAGTTTCTGACCAGAGTAATATCATTCGCTTTATAATTTTATATTATTCTTTTCCAATTCTAAACACGTATACGAAAAGATTCATTTCAATTTCAAATTTCCATGAGTTAACTAATCTCCAAGCAACTATTATCAATTTAGATGGACTTTCTTATTTCTTGAATTGTTGCTTTCAGCACCATCAAGAAAAATCTATTCTCCGTTGAAATTCATTAACATCTTTATTTATGTTTTATTCATTTTCATAAATGAATAAATAAAACAATGAGAGTACCAGAGTATAGTGGGAACCTGGAAATTGATGATGAGCGAAAACCTCATCGGCAAATGTAAGGAAGCGCGCTAACTACGAGGACAATGTGTCCTTTGATCGCGACAGGCAGAATATCTCATCGTTTAAGGTCCACGTAATGCACGCCTCGAGTTACCTACTCGCGATATTTGCTAATTATTTTCCCTTGGAAAACGTTAAACACCCATTACGATAGCATTGTTTGCCTGATATTTCTCCAGCTTTGTTTTACCTCTCTGCGAAACAGGTCGCCGTAATGTTGTACGACCAGTAAAATAGAAACAAATAAAGCAATTTCCTATTACGGGAGCAAAATGTTATTCTTAGAAAGTGACTTATAAATTTACAAATGTAACACGCCAACGTATAGGTGATTTTTGTTAATTAGAGTCTCTAGATTTTTCTGTCAAATAATCGAAAAGAATCGAGAGAAATGATTCATGTTAATTGGTAAACGACAAGTACACTGTCTTTGAATTTTTCTCATATATTTCTACAAATTTTACAAATAATATTTCAATCCTATAATTTATGGTCATACGATTAAGTGATCAAGGTATATTAAATCTAAATAGAGATTTGTTTTAATTATAAAATATTATAATACTTAGCTTCTTTTACTTACGACATTTTACAAATCTTTTGCAAGGCTTTACACCTTTAAATTTTAACTTTCAAATAAAAATACACACGAGAACTCCTCCAAATTCCAATCTTACACTCTCTTCACAAATTACTATTCTTCAACTGATCAACCTAAAACGCCACTCTCAACTGGGTTTGTTCTCAAACAAACACTAAGAAACATTCTTCTGCTATTTACTACGAGAAAGAAAACATTTACAGAAACGAAAGGATCGATCCGGAAGGCAACTAAATATTTTCTCGCTGAACAAACAGCGTTAAGCTTAAAATCCTTCTAAGCTGAATAAAAAAAGAGGAAGAAGAAGAGAAAAAAGGATGAAGAAAATATAGAGAATATCGAAGAAAAGAGGTGATCTATAGATCGTTGCAATAAGTTGGTTTGGTTATCTGTGAAGGATCAATTAGACGCGAAGCGGTAAGTTGGCGCTGCTAAATGAGAAAACGCGGGCTCGTCAAGGATTTACGGTTGCGCAACAACAGACGACCAAGGAGGAAAAATCGAGGCCGGCGCGTGTTTATTGGCCAATTTTTTTCTCTTCTTCGCTCGTGACGCCAAGCAAACTTTGCTAGTTTTTACGCGCGTCACCCCGCTCCCGATGAATTTTCCGCGTTCTCACGTTCCACGTTTCGCATTAATTGTCTCTGGTAAATGTACTTTAAAAGAAGTATGAAATCTTACTTTACTTTCAGCCATGAATTTGATTATTTTTTACACAGTTGGGAATTTTTTCCGCTGCAAGTTGCACTGCCAACTTTCCTTTCCATTCCTTTTTCTTCGAAATGGTACTTGCGAGAGTTACAATGCTTCTTTGTAGAAATAAAAGTGGCAGGTTGCTTTTGAATCTTTTCAACGAGCAACTTGATAATTTCATTCATCGACCAACGTATAAAGAGATGCGATTCTACTTAGAAGAAAAACGTAGCTGACATTCGTACGTCCTGTACATGCGCCTTTTACTTTATTCAGAGAGTTCGATTCTTCAATTTCGCAGTTTAACAATTCGATAGAAATTGTTTCCCTTGTCCGACCTGGAAAGCAACAGAATTCGAAAAAGTCGGAATTTCGAAAGAAACGATACGACAGAGGACAATGTGATTTATCCATTGATGATGTTTAACAGTTTCGCCAAGACTTGATATATCGCGGCTATTATCTCGTTCGCATTTAATTCCCATTATCTCAGCGAAGCACCAGTTCACATTGCTTGAAATATACAAACGTCAATGATTGCTTCCGGCTGCGTCCGTTTCCGGTCCTCGGCTACGTCTTCTTATCGCGGTCGAGATTCGCACCTTGCGTACACACCGATTACGCGTAAGAAATGTCGTACTATGCTTCATACGTTTGCTGATTCACGCTTCTCTATACAGGATGTTTCAGGAATTTTGTGCTAAATCTTTCCGCCACGTATCGCTCGTCGAAACAAGCAGAACAGTCTTAATAAATATGATTAATAATAATAGTAAATAAATCTTTGAAATATCATTAATAAATTGCGGATTTTTATGCATTTACGGGAGATTTGGGAATATTTTATATAAAATGCAAAAATGTATCGAATACCCAAAGTGTAACATTCATTACTATATTTAAGGTAAAATGAATTTCTGCTTAGATTCCATTTTTTTATTATCTGTGATCACAGAGATTTGATCCGCTGCCAGCGTTTAATATCTCCAAGTAGGTAATATCTATTTCTCTGATGAAAATCTTATAATTCCGAAACGTGGATATTCGTCGATATTTGCATCTATTTCTGTTACGTCCTTTTTGCTTATTTCGATGAGCGTTACTTGCACGTGAATTTTTCTCACTAACTTTCTGAAACATGCTGTATGTATACTCGAACTTCGGCAGGTCGCTTCAGGCAGGTGAAAGAAGAAATGGCAAGTCGAAATTTCTGGTCCCCGGTTGAGGACCTCGTGTTCCACTTTTTCAACTTTGCGTTGGATCGACCAGAGTAGAAGAGTTTATTTTAAAATTCCTCCGAACGATTGTAATTTTTGAATTCCTTTGGGGGCTCGTAAGTCTGCTTCAGTTGTCGTCTTGGAATCTACGTTTTTTCTTCAATTTTCGAGTTTCATTGAGCGTACTGCTGGTATATTTCGATGCTAAAGTCAAGGAAATTTTCTTAGAATTAGAATAGAACGTTCGTTATTTGTTGATGTTTGAGGATCAAATAAGAGTCTCGTAATGGAGCTTTGCAAAAATGTGAATGAAACAATTTATGTACCGTTTTGTCAATATGATAAAAGTTTAATGAGAACAATAAATGCTTCATATAAGTACGTTACATAAACTAGAAAAATTTATATTGTTTAAACAAAATTACTTTTTATTCTAACGTTGCAATATACGCTTCGATTTCTGCAAAATTTGTTCTCAAAAATCGTAGAATCTGTATGGAAGAAGAAACAGTGTCAGAAGAATCTCTCCCCCCTCCTCCCCAAAAAAGAAGAAAAAACCAAACTCTTGGGAAAGAAATTGGTGAAATCTTTTAGCAATTAATCAAACACATTCTGCGTCGAACAACGTTTCGTATTTATTTTCTCAACGTGTTTTATCGACTTTTCGAATAAACTTCAGAGAAACTCCAGCAGTCAATGTATGGAGAATTAATCACACGATTAAGTGTAACAAGAAACATACAATCTGATTTTATCGCAAACGTTTAAAGACCAAAACTTTCCCATTTGCTTTCTCGACGGCTATGATTTCGCAAAAATAAAACACCAATAAAACACAGAGTGTTTAACCGTAAATCTTCTATTTGAACGATTCACTGACATCATCTCGTGATTCACGTTCGATGTTCCTGTATCCTTGAGAAATAATATTGGCGGAGAACAGGATCGTGTCCTCGTCACGCTCGCCAGGTCTATCGAGATCCGACCTCTTCCGATTCATTAGCAGAACGTTGATAGGTTCGTATCGCAGTGTCAATTGGGATCGTAAATATTGTTGCTTAACGTTCGACATCTGGCCACCGACTTTGATATCTGTGGAATTATACGAACCACGAATGTCATAATATTTAGAATGTGCACGACAATAATTCGAATCTGATGTTTCTTTGCCGACACTTGTTTGTAGAGCAGCTGGTTCGTGTAAGTATTTGAACGCTTAATCGTAGAAAACTTTTGTTCATATGGCGCGCGCGTGTTTTAGAATTTTATTAACACTGTAACGACTGTCATGATCGTGTTAGTCACATTGCAAACCAATCTTAAGATGCGCGTAGAAATTACAAGATATTTATTGTCCTATTTAGCAAACAACCGGTATACAACATTAATAGACGTATTAATTATGTAAATGTTAAATATGTAATAATAATAAATAAATATGTAATTAATTATGTAAGTGTTTATTAATATAATGGGTAATTGGTTACTTGAATAGTTTTGTGATTTGATGACGCTCTCTGAGTTCGAAAATCATCGATGGGTCTGTCTGTGGCAAAGTCACGTAGTTTCGTTTGAAGTTCAATGACCCGTGGCAAAGCCACCGCACATCACTTTGTACACGATGCCTTTGAAAAGGTATCAGCTAAATCACGTTCAACCTTCCTTCGAATTTCCCTGCGTTTAACTGTTGGCATACGCCAGCTTGCCCCAATTTCCGTTTTATTGATCCCCTGCTGTTCTTTCCGTTCTGCTCTGAACGACGCTTCAAATCTTCCTAAACGCCTTTTAACAATCAGCTGCTATTTTCTTCTGAATTTTATTACTTATCGAAGAAAGAAAGAAAGAAAGAAAGAAAAATAGCAAAGATATCGACGTGTTAACTTTTGGCGGATCTGAACAGGAAAGTACAATAGAAGATCTGTTTATGATATCATATTGAGGCATGGAACGTGTGGTGGACCAAAAATGGGCATCACCTACGTTTCTTGGTGGACACGTCAGCGAAAAGTAGGCGACACAGGAATCCTTTCAGGAAAGCGGCGTTGAGATCGTAGGAAATTCGAGGTTGAGAGAAACCGAATTTTGGGGAATCCCATCGAGTAGAATTTTCGGCTAATGATTCAAAATTTATTATCGTTATTATAACCCGACGAAATTTCTGCTTCAAGTTCTAAAATGTTCTCGTATTTAACGTAAACACAAGATAATTACTATGATTTAAGCTTTATTATGGACAAAATTGGCGCGTAACTTTTCCCAAACTCTGCGTCAACAGGGAAAATAAATCTAACGAATGTAAAACGAAAGTAAATCTAACGATGAAACGAACGATAAGTAAACTGCATCGAACGATTAAATGGAATAAAAATGAACACGTGTCTGTCATTGGTTACAAGGGGAGGAAAAAGAAACCCAGTGAAAAACGATCGTTTTCTTGTGAAAGTTTCTTCAGCGTGCACCAGTCCGGCTACTAGCAATATCACGTCGAGCAAGAGTATATACACTTAATATAGTGAATATCCTTGATATTCCGCGGCAGGAAAATTTCAATGTGCTCGTTGAAACGAGCTTCAACGTAAATAGACGTCACAGTCTGTTCTGCATTAAAAAGATACACCGTTGCGACCTTCTCGTGCAAAACGAACAGCGTTGCTCACCTCTTCAGAAATACGCGGCGTACGTGTTTACGCAATGCTCGTGTTCGCCGGTAATAAGCGCGAGAAACTTACGACCGATCGTTTCTCTTCCCTTTTCTTCTTCTGTCGCTAACACGCCACTGATACGTCCATTTTTCCTTCAACGTTTTCCAGTTGGGATTTAAAAATGTAACGAAAAATTCTCGTTTCTCTGTGGTGGCTGTATTTTCCAATCTCTTTTAATCTATTAAACGGATCATCTTTTAGTCAGAAGTTTCTATAATCGTGCAATTGAACGTTCTGAAAGACAAGTGGATTTCATATCGATTGATTTTGGTTCAAAATTTTGTAGGTAGAAAGTAGACAGAAAATTGTTCATCATCTACGGTGCTTATATTGCTTGACCGGAAATTTGCATAATTATGGAATTAGAAGCTGATAAAGACAAATGCATTTCAGATTGCTTTCAAATTTGCATTCCTACATTGCTAATTATTCTTCAATCAAATATAAGTGCAATTTATGCGCAGATGAAACGAAGCTCAGTGGAGACGAAACACAGGTATTGTTAATAAAGCGACGAGCGCGCGTATCTTTACGATTGTGTCTTGAAAAATGTCCTCCATTTACTTAACATGTTTGTATTGGAATATCTAGTTTATTGATCAAATCCAAGCCATCGAAGAAGAACCGTGACTGATAACGCTCGATGCGCACGAACGATGCGAAGTCACTGCCATTTTCTACCAATTCAAATGTTCAATATGTTTGTTAACATTGTAACAAATTCACGAAATCACGCGTGTTTTTCTCAACGTGTCTCCAATCATTTCTTTCATTTACTTCATACGTTTCTATATTAATCTTATCGATCATTGATCAACGACGAATCGTGATCATTATATTTGCGTTTTCGACGAATGCTTTTCGCGTTGCATTAAATTTTATTTCATTCAAATCGTAACGTGTCTTTACGAAATAACACGCGTATGTTTCTGAAGAAATCTTGAAAATTTTCTCTAATTTTATCGATCAATATCGCAAGGGCCAGTCTATGTTCGTTTTGGACGTGAATTAAAATTGCATCAGGAAGTAATGATTCTTTTATTGAGCAAAGATTACGTAAAGCAAGCTTTATATATAGCCGGTAATAGTCTTCTCGCGTCGGCTTAATAATAAAATTGCTTTTCAACCGTCGACAACACGTCACAGTGTTACGTTCTCTATTTGCAACAAGTACGTGACTTGGAACAACAGTGGTTCACCGGAGGAAATGAGATAAATTTGAGACATAAATTCATCGTTTCTATTCAAGGAAGTCAGTCTTATTATTCCAGCAAACAGCATGCTGAATTTGCTCACGTGACAAATGCAATTTACGCGAAGATGTTGGTAAATCAGTATTCTTCTAAACACAATTCCATAGTAATTGAATGGTATATTTTCTGGAGATTGGTCGAATCGCCTTGTCGTATTTGATAATAATCCCAAGGAATGGTTTTTAACTGTAAATCTACTGCTAATATCGTTGGATTGTGCTTTTATGCCGTAGAAATTCGACTTTGCCTTTGACTTTTATTACATACACGGCACCGGCAATTCATTTCAGACTTTAAGATTCTCATCAAAACTATGAAATCTCAATTTGACCTCAATTTGATCTGAAATTGAATTCAAATGAAATTTCAATTCAACCTTCGAGTTTCTATAAATTTTCAAACTCCACTTGCACCAAATATAAAAGTATTAACTTGAAGCAAACTATCAGAACGATGCAAACTCGATCATCCGCTAACATCATTCTGTCACACTAATCTGATCAACGTTCACAGTTCTATTCAAGAAAACGTTAGATAAGATATTAAAATTAGCATTACGAGGAAGCAAGTTACGGTTTACGTTTCTCTCTTGCCGCTAATTCGTACTAACAATAATATTAATATTTTAGATTCAGCTGGCATAAATGCCTGGATTTTATATAAGGAAACCATAGGTGAGCAGATATCCAGAAAAGATTTCATGTTTCAATTAGCAGATGAACTTGTCGCTGACAATGAAAAATCACGGATAGAACATAGAGCATCTGAGATCCAAAGTACGTTAAAGAACTCACCTTATTTACGCAAATGGTGTCAGATAGGGTACTGTAATAATAATAAGACCATTACCATTTGCAATCTTTGTAAAAAATATGTATGCGGAAAATGCACGCAGAAGAAAGTTTACGTTTGTGAGAAATGTGATGAATGATCAATTTTGTATTTATAGTTATATTTCTTATATATATTATAGTTATATTTGTATTTTATTTATTCTATTACGCTTATTATTATATTGTTATTATACTTCTTATGTTTACCAATGGAAATTTATTTTAATATTCTTGTTGGCAAAGGTTTTGGTACTGAATGTTCTTCATTATTGTACTTATTGTTATTATATAGTTTTTATCATCTCAGAACATGGAGTTCCTTCTATAAGATAATAATAGAGCAATAAATATGAAAATATTCCACTATTATGTATTATTTAAAGACCAGTCATTTTGACTGGCTTTGGTCGAGATAGTTACGTCTCAAATGCCAGTAGTTCTAGTGTTAAACATAATACGAGTATCACCAGCGGGACGAAAGTTCAATTTTTTCGATATGCATCCATGATTTCACGGCTATCGGCCTGTTACCTGGTTGTTTTACAATTTCTTTCGCGCTTCCTGCTAAATAATAAAGTTTTACGGGCCAGCGACTTATCGCTTTTGAACGTTCTGTCGTGTAAGTAGTTTTCTCAGGCATCGGCTGGAACGCGAATTCCTTCAAACACGCCGCCTGAAAGTACCGTCAGTTTCTCAGTTGGAAAACGTGTAGTACCGCGGTGGCTAAAGTAAAACGTGGAATATCGTTGGTGGAAATTGACGTTCGGCATCGAATGTCTGTACAATGCCACGTCTGGAAGAAATAACTCCCATACCACCGGATCGTCAACCATAAACGTCCGACGCTAATCCCGCGGAGCTGCTTATCAATTTTATTGTCCCTTCCTCTATCACCATCGCGATTTTTCTCGTTTCTTCTATTATATATTATTATTCTTCTATTCTACTAATAATAGTAATTTTGCTCCATTTCATATCGATTTTAAAATATCTTCTTTCGTGAATAGGAAAGAATTTCATTTTCTGACGAAGATACAGCGAACGTTGTAATTGGTACAATATCAAGACAGTGGATTTTTATCAGAATGTGATATATTTTTTAGCATCGTCGATACGACAAGATCGTAATTTTAATCGTATTTAATCAAACTCCAAGTTAGTAGATTTTTATTAAAATCTGATAACAAGTACGAGTTACACTCGTGTCTGATAGCAATTTCTGGTAGAAGTATCGAAACAATACGCTTGATTCTGCAGACAACTGACGCTGTAATTTAATCACCGGGATAACTTTCGCATCGGGCAACGTGTCGACTGTAACACGACTTCTCCGAGACGAATTTGCAATGTAAACCGCGCGGAAACGACACGTGTACGATTCCTAGAGGCGCATAAAGCGGTCGATTATGTGGCGCACAGGGTTGCAAGAGAAGTTTTTACAAGCTTTTACTCCTAAATTACTCCCATTATTCACGTGCATTGTGAAAATGATTCTTTGCAATCGAAGATGGATGTTATCTTGTTTGTCCAAGAGAAATCTCACTTCTGAATTTCTTCCCCTCAGAATCTTTGTATCTCCCAACAAAATTTCAAACATCTGATTTAACAAATGTCTTATTATAATATAGTAGAATTATTAATTGGAATATTTTGAAAATCCAGAACTTTAGCTGTCTCTGAAGCGTACGAAACATTCCCCCCCCCCCACGAAACATTAAAATTACCTTCGTAACATCGGATTAAACAATTCTCAATGTTTCTTTGCAAACTTTAATAACCAGAAATTACGTATGAAAAGTTTCAACCAATTCCTATTACACCTTTTTACTTACAATTATCTTTTATTACCAAGAATTCGGCACAGAGCAAAGA